>NC_072735.1:111870085-112170085 GCF_026930045.1 Uloborus diversus
GAAAACACTTTCTGTTTCTCATAGAAAATATAAAAGTAACATACATATATACATCTGTTAAATATAATAAACATTCATTGTCCCATTTAAGAGCTGTTTACATTCAAGCATTCAAATTTTTCTTTCGCGATAAAAAAAAAGATGCTGTAAGAAAACAAAAAACTTGCCAAGAAGTTTACAAATTTTAATATTGTAGTGTTTCATTCAATCACTTAACATTGACACTCAATCTCTAAACGTTTTGATCGCTCGTGATATTACGCTGATAACAATTTTCTTGAAAGGGATTTTAACTAATAAGACATTCAGGATTTAATGGAAATGTTAATGGCATTTTAAATAACAACCTTGCGGTGATTAACAATGCTACCGAAAAAGGTAAAACATTCCATTCCACGTGTTTTCTTTGGGGTAAATTACAAGCTTCAGGCATTATATGGTGCAATGCAATTTCAGAAGAATAGAAAAGAAAGCTTCCCACAAGCATAATGAAAAGTTACTGTCATTCACAAAGCGTCAAAGCAAGTTATAAGTTACGGCATTTGTTTGTTTTACCTTTTTCATCCGCCATTAGAAAGTGGCTGCAGCGCCCCCTATAGTTTATTGAGTTGCGAATAACTTTTTAAATAAACATTTCAACTCGTTTCATTATTGCATCAGCATTTCTTACGGATGAGTTTTACGTCAAACCATATATATATATATATATATATATATATATATATATATATATATATATATATATATATATATATATATATATATATATATATATATATATATATACTTTTTTTTTTTTTGAAGAAAGTAGTCAAACGATCTGACGGTGATGTTCCTTTATGTTAATAGTCTATAAAATATATAGTTCAACTTTTAGAGAGTATATCTGCAACGAGTAATTGGTTTTTCTGGCTTGCATTAAGTCGACAATGTACACATTCTGTTCATATATTGTTCCGGTTGTAATTTCAGCTCGGACAGTTGAAAATTCGATTACTAGCAATGCGTTGTAAACTCTTTTTTATGTTACTATTGTTGTAAATCAAAAGCTTCAATTGAAAGTCTTCATTTTTTTAAAATTCTTACTTATACTTTCTTAAAACGTAGTAGTTCTTGTTTGCTGAGCTTGCCACACCGGAGTAATACATTTATTGATAGGACTCACGAATGCCTAAACTCTACATTAATCGGAAGTACTTTTCGTGGAAAAAAAGAAGATCTAAACAATAATTTACTACTATATGATTTTTATATCAGTGGCGTACAAATGATTTTCTTTAAGGGGGTGTTAGGGGGAAGGAGCAGGGTTTAATCTAAAGGAGCATTGGAGCCAAGGGGCGAATGACTAATACATTAATAGGGAGGGGGCGGGGTGACTGATGTAAATAAGAGAGAAAAAAAACGTAGAAATGAAGCAGGTCGCTTCCTTTCATTTTTTAAAAAGTATATATATGAAGTGATTCAATGAAAGCTAAAAGGGGTCTAAAAGTCCGGGACTCCACTCGGAAAATTTCCTTAATTGAAATCTAATTTCAATGAAATTGTAGGCCATCTTTAGCGACGTTGGGCGAAGGTATGAGCATGAGGTTCAGAATTTTTCCCAGGAAATGGTTCAATATTTAAGTTTCAAAAACGTAGTTATAGGCTCTTTTACATATTATTTTAAGAAGAAGAGAGGTTCTCGAAATTAGAGCATTAAAAAAAAAAAAAAAACAATTGTATGAAGGTTTTTTTTTTTTTTTTTTTTTTTGTTACGCTGTGCAAAGGTATGGGTTCGAGGAATTTCAATTTAGCAATTGTTTTTTTAGAAGTTGAAGCTCCAAGCACGCAAACGTTTAAAGAAGTTTTATTGAAATGAAAGAAGGAAGTTTAGAGGTTCCTCCTTGAAAAATATACCAATGCTAACATTTTTCGCGGGACAATTTAGGGCCAATGCTTCGAAATGGAAGCCTCTGCTTTATTGGATTACATAAAACGATTTCAATTTCAAGTTTTTAAGTTGCTGTTTAGTTTTGTCCCCCCCCGTCCTTCCACCTCTCTCCCAAAGACGAACCAGAAGTCGAAAATTTTTGCTAGTGGAGTACTTTTTATTTTTATACAATAGAAACTAAAGGAAAAATATCTTTAAATTGATAAAAAAACTTCGGAACATAAGAATGTTTTTAGGTAAACTCGAAACTCAAAGGTTGAGAGGGGTATTAAACCTTGCGTACGTCACTGATTCACACCAACTAAACGTAGTCATAACCAACGCCTGATAACCCGAAAGGCACAGGAAGCACGTGATTTCGTCCAAAAATACTGCAGGTCTCTAAATTGTAAATTTATCTAGCTTGTGCAATTAAATTAAAAGTTCCTTTTTCAATTATTTCCAACGAAAAATTAAAAATAAAAAAGGCCTCACAATATTTCAGCTATTATTTGGATTGAGTATATTTTGGTAAATTTATTTAATTTTTTGGAACATCTATTTTCTTTTTAAAACGACTTTTTTAGGGTACTTTATTAGCACAAAAAAATATTATCTAGTGTTTTGTCTTACTTGTTTTGTGCACTTTTATACATGCTTGAAAAATTTGGCATTGCTTGAAATCAATCTTTTCTTAGCAAATATCGCAGATTACCTATTGTCTACGTAAATTCTCGAAACTTATCAGATCTTATTTTATTAAAAAGATTTCAATAGAGAGGTCTTGAATTTTCTTTGAATCAATCGTTTAATAAAGTGCTACTATCAAGATCTTATAATTAGTAAGGATAATTGATGTTGGAAGAAGCAAAGGGATGTAAATAGACGTTTTAAGGTTTAGAGCAAAACATGTTTCAAGTTTGGCTCCTAAGTAGGTGTTGATTGAAAAGTTTTCTACATCATTCTGTATTCCAGCACCTACCAGGGATACTAGTAACTTCTCGATTAAAAAAATGATCTTCCCTTAAGCAACATCTTCCCCTTAAAAAAGGGAAGATGTTGTTCTATAGTTTGTACTGGTAGTTATTTCCAAAACTTCTATTTTGGCACTTAATCCCTTTGTTTCTCACTGCCTTAATTGTAATTGGGAGAGGGATAAAAATTTGGACTTGAAATAAAAACTGTTGAAATCATGTCTTGATTTATGCTTTTAAAGAAAAAAAAAAGGTCCGTTCTAAATATTTTATGTGCTTTTAGCAAAATGTCTGATTTAACGATTTAACTCGAGATAAACCTCGTGTTTCTTAAACGAATATTTTTTTTTCTTGTTCTAACTATTTTCAGGAATTTTACTCCATGTCTGACGAAGAAAAAAGCTTTTTTTTTTTTAAAAAAAAAAATGAATTCTGTAAAATGTACGTTTCAATGTTTTATTATGAATGTTAATTGGCATGTACCACAAACGTATTAGAATGGGGTTGTTTCCTTCAGTCAAAAGTACTGCTTTTAGTCACTGAAATTGATCAAATAAGCAAAAGAAAAAAAAATCACATGGAGCCAGAGAAAACTTTTATTTTCCCAACAGTTTTTTTAAATTATTTTTTCTTTAAATGTCTGATGGTGGAAATAAGGCGTGGTCTTCATGACGTCACGAGTGATGTACTTTGGCATGCTGAATGCTTACGATTGCTGTCTACCGCGTTTCCAGATTATGATAATTAAGAAGCGGATTAAATATTTTGCGCTCTACACTTGCTATTAACCACATCGTTGCCACGACATGTCAGTAAAGAAGCAAATTAAATATTACGCTCTGCGCTGATGGCATCAGTGAATGGCATTTCATCACCTGTAATGTCATATGCAGAAGCGTAAAAAATGAATCTCAATCTGCGCACAGATTGAAATAAGTGTTAAAAAATATTAAACATTTGTCAAACTGTTTAAAAAATAGTGAAATCCTATGTTTTTAAGCATGCTCTCTCAGAAAAAAAAAAAAAAAACTTTTAAAATTTCGGAAACAACCCAATTATTTCACAGCATTCGCTAAATGTTTGCTGCTTTCCTACAATGCATCAAAATAAAATAAAATTCCTAGAGAAATAAAGTCTGGAAAATTATTTCTAACATGAATCAGAAAATAAAATGCTCATTAAGATTGAAAGATATTTATATTTGTGGTGAAAACTGATATAAAAAGTTCACTACACGAATAATTTCATTATATTTACGGTTCAATAATTGAACTATAATGGTCTAGCTCTTCTAATTTTATGCCTATAGCCAAAGATACGACAATAAATGCTACATTTTCCAAAAACTAAAACGCGAATATAAAGATAAGCTCTTTAAGAACAAGTCAAGTGCTTCGTGTTTATGAAACATTGATACAATAAAGCCAATAATTTACACATCGTGCTGTGTAATGTATGAAAATGCCCAATCTCTCTTAGTCGTAAACGATACAAACAATTTAGTTTGGAAACAAAAATGTCATAAAAAAGGGCAGCACATTGCATATCAAAAATAAAAGCAATGTTTTATAGATTTTTCCAACTCTGATTTCAATACCACTGTAATAATAAGGAGCAAATTTACTGAAAATGATGATATCAGCATCTGGAACTTCAAGAACCAAAATAGTTGCTGCAGGGTTGCCAACCTTGGAGAAGCAATTTGAGGAGCATCTGTGGTGATTCTAAGGAACAATTTAAAACTTTGCGGAGCAGTTCGGTATTTTGCATGAAAATTAATAAAAAAAAAAGAAAATTAATTTGAATTCTGAAATTTTGAATCCAAATTATGTTTTTCGCAATCACGAACTGAGACAGGACCCTACTCATTGGAGTTATTGTTTCTAGAAACGGCTCCTGTCCCCCCCAAGCCTGCTTCTCTTTCTGGGCGGTTACATGTGCGTAGTTGTGTGTGTGCGTAGATCTGTGTGTATGCACGTAGGCGTGTGTGAGTGTATGTGTGTGAAGTCGCGTGTGTGTATGTGTGTGAACGTGCGTGTGTGTAGGACATGGACGCCTCCGACCAGGAGATCGGATAGCTCAAAACCGGAGCAGCCGCGCCGCGCCGCCAGCAGAGGACGGTGGGCGGTGGTGCTGCAAAGGTTTCTGGTCCAAGTTGAAAAAGGCACGGACACCAAAAATGGTCAAATGAGAACAATAAGCAATCGTGATTGCTCAATAACTAAAACCATTTATCTAAAATTGTTTTATAGCTTTAATAAAACATTTTAAGCGAGTGTATAAAAATAATTACTTTTAAATTAATAAACCAGATTTAAACACTATTTCAATCTTTGAGTACATGCATCTTTAATTTCCCATATTTACATGTTTCTTGTGATAAAATAGCAAAATTTAAGCTTCAAAACTTTCGGCTGGGAAATGAGGCGCAAACGAACTTCTTTGTGGAGCCGCAGAGTTTCGCCATTTTTGCGGAGCAGTTGGCAGCCCTGATTGCTGTGAAGGACATGTTCTCGAAGTTGCAAATAGGAAAAGTATGGGAGGGGAGAGCGGAGCTTATGCAGAACACAGATTAATAGGTTCTGACCAAAAAACCCAAGAATAGTGTAATAACAAAAAAAAAAAAAAAAAAACAATTATTAATCACAAGAGCATATTGAGACATTGTTCTGAAACAAAAAGCATTTGTCCTCGTGACTCTGTTATCAAGATATAAGGTCTTAAATTGGCGCAGTATAACCTACCAAGGCTCGTACACCAAAAAACCAATCAAACCAACCAATAAGGTCTTAAAGTCTGCCGACATTTTCATAACGTTCCAAATTTAAGGACTTGGCGAGAAATTGAAGGTACTCCGCAATTGCATCGTCTGAATGCGACAGGACATCCATCTGCAAAGCGTGTGAAAGATTTTTTCCATTACTCACCGAAATTCGCTAAATTTGGCGACTTTCCTCAAAAGTCTAGCAGATTTTAAGACCATATATTTCGACAACGGGGACACGAGGGAAAATAATTTATGCATCTAGGAACATGTTTTACTGATTGCTACTTATTTAGATTTTTTACATTATTACACTATCATATGGTGTCCATGGTAAGAAACGATAAAACTGGTCATACGAAAAGTTCTTAAAAAAGCGTCTTTTGCATTTGCAACAAAATAAATTAAGGTCTTTTACAGGATGGATAAGTTAGGTGCATGCATTTAGATTCTATTAAAAAAAAAGTTACAGGCTGAATGTTAAAGGTCAATGAAATGTAATAGGATTTCTTCTGCTAAAATGGCAAAAGAACAAAATTATTTTCTTTTACTCTTAATTTTTTTAACTAAAAAAATGTCATTAATCCAGACAGTATGGATTGATTCATTGGTTGGTACTCATAATTAAAAGACTTTCAGATGTTCAATGAATAAAAGATTGCGATATCGATGAGTGTGCATTTTCCTCTTACTATCGTTGATTATTTTAAGGAAAATCCTTAAAGAGATTTTTACCCGTCGCGTCGCAGAATAGCGCATATATCTACTAATAAAATGCAACATTTTTGAACACTTTATCTTTTCTCTTCAAGAGTATGACTATTGTTGAATAATCACAATGACCAGCAAAAACGTTTTGAATATTATTACTTCAAAATTGATATTAGCACCAAAGACAAGGAAAAAAAAGGCGTCTCCCCAGTTTCGCCGACATTTCATCCCCCTCCCTCGTTTTTCAGTTTTAATTATACCTTTGGATGTATTAAAGGGAGAGGCAACTTGAAATGTCGGCAAAACTGGGGATAAACCAAAAAAAAAAAAAAAACATAAATGATTTATTGTTTTAAGTCGGAGATAGCTCGAATCGCAACAATTATTTCGATTAATCTACTTTCCATAAATAATGCTCATAAACGATGCTAAAAAAAAAAACTTAGAAGGTTGACTGAACATTTTGTTTAAGAAGCGTCGGTCAGTAATTATAAAAGCTATTACTTGATAATAGTAATAACCTCTTTCAACTTTGTGTGAGATATTTACGAATAGAAACCAAAGCTTTTCAACTGCAATTTAGCCAAAGTTTTCGTAAAACACATACAAGTGTGCGATCATGGTTTTGTTATCAATATTTTTGTTGTAACTGGAAGCCAAATCTGCATTTTTCTTTCCTCAAAAATCATAGAGAAAAGTATTGTAAATTAGTAATGAACGATGCAAATCATTACTACGCAGATTTCTAGGTAACTTTAGTAATGCGAAAGGTACCTATATGTTATGTATTCACATCTCAAGTTTTTTTTTCGTTGTGATAAACGAACTATATTTGAAGGGCTCTGGGTAGAAATGTGACTTGCCACAAGAAGTGACCTTTCGATCAAAATTTTTGTTTCTCATAACTAAAATTGAAATAAACATAACAATGTATTATGTCATTTGGAAAAAAATATATCAGAATATAGAATGTATAATACCTTTTAAAATTCTACAAATATGTTTTATAAGTTGGAAATTGGTCTACTGAAAAATTAACATCGTGTGGCATATGACATTTTTGCCAGGAGCCCTTCATTTTATCAGAGATCGAAGAATGCTCATTTGAGCAAATAGATGAAAGTAGTTTAAGAAAAAAAAAACCCCTCTGAATTTTTCGTGTTTCTAGTACGTTAATTTTCAAAAATTTACCAAGCATAATACTTTTTAAAACGAAATAGTAAATAAATGTAAACTTGGCTATCAACGGGAAAATATTCGCAAAATGAAAATTATTATAAAATGTTCATTACACCATCGTAATTTTTGTGCATCCATATTTGATGACAACCATTTTGTTTTGCTATTGTTTCCTCTTTTCATAACTGATCATGTCATTTAGGAAGAAAAGCATCATCTCCTTAATCTGTTGCAATTGTACAATCGTTCGCGCATACGTAAATATAGTTTCCGCTCCAATCGGCAGAACTTATGCATAAATATTTAATCCAAAAACATAAATCATTACTTCTGAGTTCTGTAACAATATTTAAAATCTTTTAATTTTATGGAAAACGTCGTCAAAATTAGTCTTTTCGTGACAACTGTATTTCTGGTGAAATGAAGATATAAGAAAATCTACTGGATTTAAGCAAAATTAAACTGACGTCACTGTTGCTAGTAGAGTTCGTTTGCTAACAGTACACGTACAGAGAGTGCAGAGCATTCACATCACAAGGAATGCTCAGGCACAGAACATTCGAGTTCTGCTGTGTAAAACTCAATTGCCATCCAGTGGAAAACACAAGAAACTTCTTCCTCAAGAAGTGCTGAAACACCAAGTGATATTGTAGTTTGATCACCACACTCTTTTTTTATATCATGAACAAACACAACACGGTTTCAAAGAAATTCATACAATTACAGATCCGAACATCATCAACGCTTGAAGACACCGATTTCTGTCATCACTTTCATGCTTGTGTCGTCGTCGTCCCCTCCGAGGGAGGTCTGGGTGACCGGGGGGTGTCCTGGTCTGTTCTGGTGGAACATCCTTGGTCTGTCCTCGTCTTGCCGCTCTTCACACTGACGTAGACTGGCCTGTAGAGGACAACGGTCTCCCCTTCTTCGGGACAGCCTAGTGTACCGTCGTACACTTGGCCAAGTAGGAATTCGGGACCAATGTACATGCCACCTTCGACGTGGTCACAGCACATCTCTGGAAGAAAAAGAGCGCTTTAGCGATGTGTCACTGTTTTGCACTGAACAAATTTTCCAACCTTAAGGTGATTTACACCGTGTGAGGCAGCAGTAAATATTGTCTGTTGCAGTTATTGAGCGACAATCATGAGGTATCCTCCATTCAGGAAAAAAGAAAGATAATGTTAACAACAAACAAAAATAATGCTACCTTGCTCGTGACTTGGTGGAGGTTATTAACGAGAATAAAAGCAATGCAAGACGGACGAGATAAGCTTGTCAACAGTGCAGACGAAATCTCGAAAATAAGTGCTTTGAAGGATACAACGATGGAATGTCAAGGGATACCGATGTCCTCTCGAAGACTTTCTTTATTCGGCAAATTTTGTTGGAGAATTTTAAAATTTGTAGACAATATTACAACAGTGCAATTATTCATTATTGTTATAACAAGTATTGCTATTTTTTAAGATGATGCCTTATGTCATTTCTTATTAGATGTAGGTATGCGTACATGCTCATATTGTATCATTAGGAAAAACTCTGAATTTCATTCGGTAAATTGAGAATTTATCCTCTCTCAAAAATTAAAAATTCAAGGTGACCCTGACTGTAGGCTCCATCAAGAGTAGAGAACGAGGTTACAACTACAGCACTGCGGGTCTACTAGATAAACTGTCCCACCATTTTTAATTTGCAAACGCACACGTTTAGCAGAAGGATTAGAAGATGCAGTTCCACCAGGAATCACTTTTTCGTACAATCCCGAAACAGGATTTATTGCCACAGATATACTGGTATAATGACTGGAACCTTTAATCGAAGTAGCCCACCCTTGGCAGGGGAAAAAACCCATGTATTTACTTTTTCTAGATGGACACTGTCAGTGGCGGATACACCCGGCGGGCAACCGGGCATTTGCCCGGTGGGCCGGCCATGTTTCGGGCTGATCAGTTGCCCAGTAAAATGTAAATACCGCTACGTAAATTCTCTAGTTTCAATAACTCTTTACGCATGGGCTCAAGGCCGCGGATGGAGAGTGCAAGGCCGTCGCCAAGGGGGTCGTAGGGGTGCTACACCAGCCCAGTTTTTCAGAAATGGGGCCGCCAATTTCATTTTAGTAATGCAATAAGAAACAGAAAAACAAGGGCAGTATTTAAAAAAGTTAAAATACTTTTGTCCATTTTTCAATTTCATCTATGAATTGCAATTCACAATTACTTTACTTATGAATGGCAATTCACAATTGTTATGAATTATAGTTCATAACAATTGCAATAAAAGTGACGATTGCAATAAGAGTTTTTCAATAAAGCGTTAACATAAAATGCAATCTTAAAACACAATTTGGAGCATCCAAAGTTCTGTATTATAAAGATTATTTAAGTAAAGGCCTCCTAAATGTGCGTTTCTAACTTTTTTTTTTCTTTTTTGCGAAAAAAAAAATATTCAGTTTCTTTCACTCAATATCCCTCGAAGGGTTCAAACCCACGGTTGAAGACCCTTCAGTTTAAAAATGATTATATAAAAGAGTATGATTCTCAGGGGCCGCCGGCACACCGACCTTTTCTACCATTTTACCTTTCCCTATTTTTTTTAAATGAAAAATATCATCCTGAAAATCAGAGTTTTGTATATAAAAAAATACACAGCCCCCCCCCCCGAAATATGGTTTTAACTAGGAGAAAAATTGAAATATAGCGAAAGAGATTGAAACTAATGAAATTAACAGTCACACCAGTAGTTCTAAGTGTTCGACTGTAAAAATCGTGTATGAATTGAAAATTGAAACAAAACTTTATCAAGAAGCGAAGAAGAAATGATATTTAAAATAAAATAGAATGAAAAAAAAAAAAGATCAAAGACCATTAAGGTTATTTAAGGTCACCAAAGCACCAGATCAGTTCAAGAAAAGTGTTTTACCCTGGGGCCGCAAATGGCTTGCATTTCAAGCAAATAAAATACTAGGCTGGAAATTGAAAATGTTATTATGGAAAATCTAAATGTAAATGGTTTTGAAGAAGAACACTGTTGGAGGGTGTTTCATATTTTATATCAATAAATTTAAATAAAAGAAGATTGGGACGCAGCCAAAAGGGGGGAAGAGAAGAATCTAAAAGCTTATATCTTCCTTTTTAGTCACCAAAGCTTGCCTAAAGTGCGTTTTTGAAACTTAGCTTTTAAAGGAATTCCTGGGGAAAACTCTCGAACTCCATTCCCTAGTTTAACATCATTAAAGATGGCCTACAACAGCGTATTTGGGATTTCAGCTTCGAAAAACTTCGAGGAGAGTATTTCCGCCGCAATCGACCTTGAAACGTTCTTACCCCATCATTAAAGAGTGCCAGAAATCAGTGTCAAAACAATTTCGGAGGCCCCTTAAACATCTCCTTCCCATACAATCATCGAAGATCACCTAAAATTACCTTTTTTGGAATTCAAAAAAAAAAAAAAAAAAGGGGAGGAAAACCTCTAAGTTCCCACATTTTCCATAACATCATGACAGAAGTTTTTTTGACCTATTCCCAAAAATTAAATTAAAACCTCAAATTTAAATCTAAACACCACACACCAAGCAATTTTTGCAACTGGCCATAGTAGTTTCCCTATCGATCTACTTCGTTTCTCACTTTCAGATCTGTATGATTTAAAAGTCCATGTCATGGTGTCATGGACTCACAAGTACACCAGACCTTTACATCTTCCATTGTTCACTTACATCATCTTTCCGCATTAAATATTATCCCTCTAATTTCTTTTTCCGAAGTTTTGATTGTTTACCGGGTGAAAGTCCTCGATCCTCTCTTCTTAGCAACATTATGAAAGATCGTTTATAACTTCGTTTTCGAATCTACATTCTACAGCATCAAAAAATTTCAAAGAAACTCCCCCCCCCCCCGCTTTCCTTTCGTCATCATCAGTTAAGCACGTCAGAAATTTTGTTTTTGATGTTTCAGTTTCGAAAAAATTCCAAGGAGAGCCTCGCCATAACTCCCTCCTAAAATCGTAGAAAGTCGGTAAAAGTTTCGTTTATGGAACTTAACTTTTGAGTAACTGTCGATGTCCTAGTTTTTATTTTAAAAAAAAGTGTACAATTACCTTTTAAAGATTTCAATTTCAAAAAAATTCTTGGTGGATGTTGCCCGATCTCTCCTTTCCCTAGCATCACCCAAAATCTTTTAAAACTGCGTTTTCAGAGCTAATATGTTGAAATTTTCTCGGACCCCATCTTCCCAACATAATTGAAGATAATATATAAATACAAGTTCGGAGTTTCACTTCCGAAAAGTTCCCGGAGAGGACCCTCGAACCTCCGCTCTTCCAAACATCACCAGAGATCATCTAAAATTGCGTTTTTAGGACTACAATTTGAAAGTTTTTCCGGGGGAGAGACCCCAGGATCCCTTATATATGACTCAATGTTAAACTAACAATTAGGTTTCTAATGCTAATATTTAATGACTCCCATATGCAAGAAAATCAATCTACTCCCTATCTCTCTCTGTATTGATACATGTGTGACAAAATTAAGGGGTCACACACACCCTTCGCCTCCCTAATAACCTCCATATTCTAACTGAAGTAATTTTAGAGGATATCATTATGGATATAATCAATACAGCACCAGGCAAAAAACGTAAAAATACTTAGATTATTACATTCACCTCTTTTTTTTTTTTACAAACAAAGGTTTAGCTTATCTTGTATCAATTGTTCACCATTAAAACACAGAAAAGAATACCATCTGTTAAATTTTATTTAAAAGAAAGTATTAAATTTTTTTGAATAATTTCCTCATATTTAAGTGATATCGTTTCCCAATCATTTTTGTAAAAATTGGTATCTGTAGAAACTATGGGGCTGCGACATCCCTTTATGCCAGGGCCGATTTCTTTAACTAATCCGCCACTGGACACTGTACGCACATCTGTCTGCAAGCGTAAGAGAGTGCTGCAGAACATGATGTAATTATGCTCCTACCAGAAGGTCACACAACTCTTAGAATACTAATCCTTGATTTTTCGTTCTATTAGCCATTGATTAATTACATAATGAATTTTTGAATTTTTACAACAAAAATTTAGGGAAAGGAAAGGAAAGGAAAGGGTGTCATCCGGTTACACGCAGCAAAATTGAAAAGCATATGCATAAGTTGCAACAATAAGGAATGTAATGAATGGTAAAGAATTACAAAGCGAATGTCTAATATAACATCTATCCTACATCTACATCTAACATCTATCCTACATCTACATCTAACATCTATCCTACATCTAATCTAACTGGAATCGGAAACGAAGAAAAAGTCAATGTTTTCCTAATCCAAGAGCCATAGTTGCACAAATAAAAAATCTCCTGTATCTAATTACCTTGGGGAAGCATTTTTTTCCATAGTGACAAGGCAGCAATAGTTTTCCCAAATAGTCAAAGTACTCCATACGTAATTTTTGTCTCATATGATTTTGTAGCTGCAAAACTTTCACTAAATAACTCTACAATAATTTTAATTTCATCACATTTCTCTTCATTAGAGCCCATTGAAGAGTTCCTAATTGAACTTGATGATTTCTTAACTTCAATTCCTCCAGCCACTTTAATTATTTCGGGTGATTTTAATGCCAGATAAAGGTGCTGGGGCTAGCCGTATAACGAATCAAGGGGTGAATTGAAATTAGACTTCACAGCCACCCATTAGACATAACAATAGACATTTCTCTCCAAATGGAAAAGGATGTTCAGATTTAACTTTCGAGAAAAACTTTCGCGTCCAGATCACATAGTCCATGAGACAAGAAATTTCTCCAAGTAGTCATAAGTATATAAATGCTGAAATCCAAGATTTTCTTTTTAAATCTCGATTCCTTAGGTATACACTTCATACAACACAGCAAAATTTAGAAGTTATTTAAGACAAAAAATACCTCTAATAACTTCAATGTTAACAATTCAGAAAGCCATTGAATTTGATAGTTACTTTTCAATTTTGATACAAATGATACAAAAATCCGCAAATGGCTCCCTTAAAATGAAATATTTTGCAACTATACAACTGCAAATCCAGCAACGTGGTGGCATAATGGACTTTTTTCACTAGAAAGCAAACTAGCGCAGTAAAGAAGGGATTCCAATGCTGCAATGATTCAAATATGCTTATTCATTACAAAATATTTTGAAAAAAAAAAATGGAATCCTATATTCTGCAATAGAAACTAACCAGCTTTACGAATACCAGAAGGCTTCGAACTTAGTGACTTGTCTCCGATGGTTTTAAGTTTTTCTTTAGTTCTTCACTGTAGAAACGATTCAGAAACGTTCCTGGAAAAAAAATGGGCAGCTGATGTCCCCAATGTCTGACAGTAACCTATCTTGCAAAACCAGGAACATTTCCCGCTAAAAAATCAGTAACCTTCCAGAAATTATCCTTGAATCTTTCTGAAGAATATGGAGATCTCACCGTTTAAGGCCAGTCTAGAGCATTCAAGGAAAATTGGTAGGTATAATACAATTGATTAGAACCTTCTAGAGCTACCGAGAAAGCTCAAGAAGCCTCAATGCAACCATAGCAAAAGTATGAAGACAGAATTGCAAGTAAGACCATACTTGCCTATAATTCTTGTCTTGCAAAGCTGCAGCTTTCCAGAGACTTATACGCTGTAATTGGGAGCTAATTTACCTAGACGGGCCGTAATCGAACTAAAGACGATACACTTAATTAATACACTCAGTTAATCTTTAAACTGGTTGATAAAAATTTAAGAATATATAAACTTGAAGCAATTTAGGAAACCATGTTTGCAAAGATACTTGGTTTTACGGGGAAATAGGTGAAAACCCGTGAAGTCCTGTAACGTTATACGGAAATAATTACTGTCCAACCACGAATTGTATGGAATTTTCAAATGTCCAGATAAGACGAATCTATCTAAATGAGGGGGAAAAGTAAAAATTTGATGCCGTTATTCCGCTTATTTGAATGAGACTCTGCTTCTGCAAAAATAAATTCACTAAAAAATAATAGATTCGTCCGTTTCCGGCTGTAAAACGGATGTTTGTCTTTCCATACAATCCGTGGTCAGACAGTAGTAACGTTTTGGTATTTTTTTAGTGTTCATTTATTTTATTGTTTTACTTTTTCTTCCCGTTTCGTTCGAGACTGTATTTTTCAACTTAAAAAACGACATATTCGCCCAGTAAGCAATTAAAAAAAGTCTTTCGAATTCAGAAAATAGTCTGTAGACTTCCTCAAGAATCTGCGACGAACGTCGCTGCGTCTCTGTTTCTGCTCCCGGGAATAACATCACGACTTTCAAAAAACTACCTTAGAAACAAAATACGAAGAACGGGTTAGAATTATCAGCAGAACAACATAAGATGTACTTACCGTATTCAATCTTTGGCTGTTGGTTGGAGTTGGGAATTCTGAATGGACATGTTGCTATCGTAATAGGGAAGTTCATGTGCAAATCATCGCCTGATTTTTCCATTTCAACCCATACCTTTTACAAAAACAAAACATGCATGAGTAAACTATAGTTTTCCGTCCTTGTAATTAAGATAATAATGTTTATTTTAAAGAAAAATTTGAGGAATAAAAAGCTTCGTCCAATAAAACTATACAAACATATCTGCAAATTGCGATTTATTGCTTCTAATTTTACGCTATAGAGAGGGCAAAGCCATCCGAGTTTAAGAATAACCGTTCATGCAAGCGTCGGTTACACTAATTGTTTCTCATTGAGTGTCTTTGTAATAAAGCCATAAATACCATGAATTGTTAAATCCTATAGCACGATTGGTAATTTTTTCTTTTCTTGAGTTCTGAAAATTTTGCTAGAAGCTGCAGAATGAAGTAAGTTATAGAAAACTTGTACAAAACTGAATTGATGGGTTTTTGCAGGAGTCCGGGAGTTTTCGCTACAGTCATTTAAATTCATGCATGAAAACAAGATTCTTTAACTCTACTATTCCTATAATACGAAAAATACGCAAGAATTGCTTCTTCTTGTAAGTGTCGTAAGGAATCTTTAAAGCTGCACACTGAAATATTATTACACTTTTAAGAGACCATAAAACTTTCCGATTCTCAAACTCGATATCATTCTGAACAAAAATTTGAAGAAAAGTGCTATTTATATCGGAAGTTTTAGGAAAATTGAAATGTAGAATTGTGTTGTGAAATAGCGATTTTGCCCAACGGTAGTCTTTCAATGCATTTGCGAGTCCAATTGTTTGAAGATTTTATAGGCTTAGCAAATTTGTAAACATTTTTCGTTATGTCTCCCTCACTTTTAGACACGTGGCTTGAAACATAGACATTGTGAATAGTGCGCTACAAATAATGGCTGTTTCCTCCTTTTATGCCAGGAAATGTTTTAATTCTTAAAAGCTATTTTTTTTTAATGGATGAATTGGATGATAAAATTTTGCTCATTGCAGCGAAGCCTACCTAAGAGTAACTCTGTGGGACAAATTTAACACTATGACTATTTTTAAAGCTATGTAAACCCCGTTTTCGTTTAATCTCTCGTGTTTTCGTTTACTACATCAAGAGCTAAGGTTTAAAAGGAAACATTCATTTCCTTCCTACGCAAGGTTGATTAAGATATGGAACCAAAAAAAAAAAAAAAACACAGCTCAGAAGTCTAAAAATAGAGCAAATATATTCAACATGTGACCCAAGGACAACATGTGTTCAGTTGATTTTTTTTTGAATGGCCCAGAAAGTGCACATGACAAACTGTGATGTAAAGCTTATGTTTTTGCAGATGCTTCTTAGCAGATACAAATGTCCCCCATTTCGTAGCCCTATTTAGCAAGGGAAAATGTTATTGTCTTAATGTATTTTGGTTCGTGACTTAATTTTTCACCAACTTCAAACAGGAGAAGTTTGCTGTTTTTAGAGACATTCCTATAAGAAATTATACCTGCTCTTGAATACTTTCATTAGTTTATTATTTTACTTATTTCTTCATTTTATTATTATTGTTATCTATATTAGTTCAATATTTTATTTCCTAATTATTTTTTTGCAGGAAAATAGTTTAAAATTGGAGGGAAAAGCCAAAGATCTTCCTATTGTAATCAAAAATCATTTAATAAGAAAAATCTTATAAAATGTAAGCTATTCGTTTTATTTATATAAAATACATACAAAACATTAATCTACAGCAAAACCTAACGCATACCTGTTTAAAAAAAGATAGGAAGTGTGACAAGATGAGGTTTTGCTCAATTAACGTGCACTTTTGCAGATCTTTGTTGAAAATGTAATTATATTTTCTGACATTAACTACCCAGCACCGAGATAAGGAAGGGGCTGCATTTCGTATTCCATTCTGCCCATCTTATCTTCCCAGTCACGTTATTTACATAAATGAAGAGCTTTAACGCACAATGAATCATTATTGCATTTCTCTGCATTTTAATACACAAAAATTGTTTTAACATCGAATCAAATATTTACCAGCATTTAATCTTTTGTGAACAGATAATACAGAAATATGTAGCTCTCACCTTTAGGACGTAGTAGATCTGAAGTAGTCTGCAGACCCCTATAAGAGTAGGAGGCATGACGGGAACTACCAGGCTTGACGAACTGTCGAACTTGGAACGCGTCCCTGGACTGATCGGATCTCCTCTGTACTCTAGGACAGTGTGCGAAGCCTCTTTGGTCAGTCCCAGTACTCCTCGATCAATGAAAAATTCGACATACTGTTTTCAGAAAGAAAGAATAATACTTAAGCTATTGAATATATCTTTGCATAAATGTTTTTTTGTGCGTAATTGAACTTCAACCTATATTCATTGGTCAATGAATTAAAAACCAAAGATCAATATTTTATTGGAACATCTTTTGCACGGATAACCGCTCTGATTCTTTTGGGCATCGAGTCTACAAGCTTCTGGAGTGCATTTATATCCAGAGAAGACCATGCATTGGCTATGCAGCTTTTTGAATTTTGCAAATCAGACGGAAGAGGAGAGTGCTGTTGAATGCGTCGTTCTACCATATCAGACACATTTTCTATGGGTTTAAGGTCTGGGCTACGTGGTGGTCAGGGAAGGTGTTGGAAGTCTGCCTGATGCTCAGCGAACCAATTTTCAACACTTCTGACACGATGTATAGTTGTATCATCGTCCATGAAGTATCCGTCGCCATCAGGACAAAAATACAAAATTGCAGGGAGCACTTGATCTGCCAGCATATTTAGGTATCGCATGGGTGTTTGTGGCACCACTTCCATGCCAGCAGAACAGGCTCCATATGATGATACTTCCTCCAAACTCTTGCACAGTGCACGTATTCAAATGCAAATCTCAAAGGGTTCTAATTCATTGGCCAGTGAGTGCAAAAACGGGTCAATCCACCAAGCTGTACGTTTGAGTAAATTGAGTTCAAAGTTCAACCCCTTCTATAAAATCATCACATGGTTAGACATTTTAGGTTTACTATCTCCAAGTGTGGAATAAATCCAACATTTTACAGTGGTTTTCAATGTGAATGTTAATATCTCACGTGATATGGGGCATAACATGAGGGTTGATACGTTTTTGAACATCTTCATTTAATAATTACAGAAGCATGTTAGCCACTATTACATGTTTTATTGGAATGTTGTGAAAATTAAATGTCATCATACTCTTACGTGACAACAAATCTATAAAAAAACCCCACAGAATATATGTGTATGCATATATATATATATATATATATATATATATATATATATATATATATATATATATATATATATATATATATATATATAAATATATGTTTCCTATACGAATCCAGTTTGCGTCGGATCTCGACCAAATTTGGCAGAGAGGTGTTTGGGAACCCAAAAAAGGACATAGGGACGTTTTCGAACACCAAAAAAGTACCGAACCGTTCGAATTTAAATTTTAAGACTCAAAAATGGTATTTTTCTATAATATGAGGAAGAAAAATGCTTGCAAAATTTAGGGTAAAATATCCATAGAAACCCCTGATTTTTCCGCATCAGATAAAATTTGCTCCAATGTTCAAAGGTAATTACAACATGAAACATAACTGTTATTTACTAATTTCACGCTAAAATATAGGTAAACCTTCAATTAGAAATTCATTGTTGATCACTTTCATTGCTGAAAAATGCTTTTATTAAAATTTGTAGCGTGAAGAAAACATTGAGAAGAAAGATCTGTTGCCATTTTTTTCTCTAATATGAACAAATAAAACTCTGGGTTTTATTTCGGGGCTTTTCCTGTAATAGAAGGAGTTTAAAAATTTTACTTCTTGGTTATTTTCCCACAATCTGTCCGGAATTTTTACAGATTTTTTTTTTCTTCAAGCCTGATTGTTGAACACGCGTCACTTGACGTAACTTTTATTTTCAAGGTAGACCGTACAAAACCGGGCGATGCAGATAGTATCAAAATATGGCAGCAATAGTAAGAAATAGTACCACTGTTCAGGGCTGCGGAATCGGAAGGAAAATGGCAGACTCCGACTCCTGGATTTTGAAATGTCCGACTCCGACACCAGATTTTTTTATTTTTTTATTTTATTTTACTTTCCAATTCTCCTTCATCATGGGAAGAAGAAAAACCTCTAAATAGAAATTAAAACATTAATTCCTTTTTATGAAAATTTCAAATTGTATTTTATTGTAAATCTAAGATGCATACAACGTTAGAAACCCAATTAAAACTAAATTTTCCAATAGTTACGATCTTAGAAGTGAGATTACTTAAAAATCTCATTTTTTTAAAAAAATTGAAAAAAAATTTAATATGTTCCCCTTTAATGTTTAACAAATAGATGTTGATCAAATCGTGTGCTTTCAATTTTTGAAAGCTGTAACTTCAGAGAAAAAAAGCTTTTTTACTAAGTCAAAAAACCTTTCTTGAGATGAGCCGGTCAGCCCAGGGTGACACCCATCTGGTTGGTGACACCCCAAAAAAGTTAATTTCTGAATTTATAAAAATATAAAATACTTTAATTCTGAAAAAATTCCAAAATAAAACTTGAATTATATATCATGTATAAAATTTCAACGAAAATAGAGCACTATATTGCGGGGAGAGGCCGGGCACACGTCCGTCTGTAGCAAATTTTACAAAGTGCGGTGGTATACAGCTTTGTACGAATAGCTTTTACTATACCTATATTTCTTCTTCGCTCAATTTTTTGTTTTAATTTTATCGGCTGCTCTAGAATCAACCTTAATATGAAGATTTTAAAACTAACTGAAATTGTTAAATGTGTTGTAACCAAGAAATTATATTCTTATTTTATTTCATACTTTTTAATGAGAACCAAGCTCATTGATATAGTTTTTAGATTAAAAAAACAGATATGTTTTATATCGGATCTTTTGGATTCTTGCTTTCGCGCCAACATTTATTTGAATTTACCGATCACCCTCAGAATTTTTTTCCCGAGCTACAGGTCCCGACTTGCTCAAGGGATACATTACTTTTATTATTTTAAAACTGAAATCGAAGCAAAAAAAATATTTTCATTTGAAAGTGATTACTTAGAAAATGTTAGGCAACAAAACCGTTTGCTGACAGTTTCTTTGCTATTAGTTAAAGTTAAAAAACAAGCAAACTAGGGGACGGCTATTACAGAAAGTTCGATAAGCAATGAAGCCATCTGGTTGCCAATGACAGTTATTTTCTTATTATTCGACTTTTATACAAGTAATCGAACCAATTTCCTTTACCCCAAATCCTTTACCCCAAAATCAGTCCGACACCGACTCCACAGCCTTGCCACTGTTACATCTCATAATGATGATAGGCATAGAAGTAGAATTTCAAACATTAATAATAAATTACAAAGAAAATTCAAATATTGAAAAACTTGTTACTGATTGAAAAAACTCCTAACCAAAAGATAACATCAGGCAATATGTCAAAACATCTGCATAATGTGGAGTGCAGAAAATCTGCAGAAATGGAATGAATGGTTTTCCTTAACAGCCAAGTATTACTTCTTTACAAGTATACCAGGGTGAGGGATAACTGGTTTTAGCTCCCCATTGTATGTTTAGTTTCTTAGAAGGGGGATGACATTGAATACGGAATTTTGCTAAAATCAGTTTTTCACCCCATTGTATGTCAATTTATTTACCGATCTATGCGAATAACTCATTAAAAAAAAACTTGGTTAACTCATTTTTGCGTAACACCGAACTTTGGCGCTCTTTAGTGTTGACTTCTTACAACTAACTCATGTTGAACTATAATTCAGAATTTCTTGACGTTTGTGATTGTCTTTTGCAATTTACGTTGCATGTGTAACTTAATTTTATTTTGTTTACTGTTTGTTATGTATGTGTGTATTTTGTTAACAAATCTTTATCTTGTCTTACATGCAGCTTATTAACGTATAAGTAACAGACAAAACTAGAAAACATAATAATTCAATTTTTATATGCGTTTCTGCCAGGTTTTTTTTTTCTAAACCATGGAATCTTCAAAAAACTTTGAGCATTTTTAAGCTTATTTATTCCCAAAAATGAATCAATCATCGCTCATTTAAGCGATAACTTTTTGTAGGTTGAAATAAAAAATAGAAATAAACATTTTTTTCCTTAACTTCTTTTTCTTCTTTTCTCAGCGGTTCACAGTTATTGACATCTTTTGTTTTAGCTTTATCGGCTTTATCCTCCGCCAATCTAATATTCGCTTCTTGGGTAGGTTTTGTGCAAATGAGAAAACTTCTGAACATTGCATGTAGTTTTATTGGTTCTTCATTGGTGAATAAGTTTCTTATTGGTTGTTCGGTTAATCCGATAATTTTTCTTTTTAAGTTGTTAGCTGTTCTGCTTCGTTGCTTTTGACGGACGTCTTTTCATCCATGAGATCACTTCTTCACCCGTTTTTGCATTCAAAAGGAGTTCCTTGTTACCCCGAAACACGTGTATGCAGTAAATTCGGGCGATTAAAAGTTGTAATATTTTTAAAAACTTTTTGTTTAGTTTATTTGTTACAAGTAATAATTAAACGGAAATGAACCACAATACCGTTTTTATTGTGATTCATTTCAGTTTGATTAGTCTATCATAGCTAAAGGGAACTTTTTATGTACAAAGTTTTTGACTATTGACTGATTTACATATTATAAAATTTCCGATTTTCTACATCTTACGTATTTTTTATTTTGAAGTACACGGCTACTTTCAAATTGATTCAAAATAATTCGGGAGGACTTTCTGCAGATTCTTTCAGTTATAAACGTATTCAAAAATTTCTTTAAAGGAGTTCTATAGAGCATTTTGTTTTCGTAGGAATGTTTTACCACCACTTCTCCTTCTCAGAAAAAGCATCTTCTGTAGGTTCCCCCCCCCCCTAATACTTTTAACTGTTATAAAAAAAATTTACATAAAAAACTTTTTTTTTTGCTAGATTTTTACAGTGCGACTCAGATGAGTTGTATCAACCTTAAAACTCTGACAATGTTTACTTTTTTTAAGGAAGTTCAGATAAAAAGGGACGTTTTAGCGGATTTGGATTATAATACTTTTCAAAGCAACCACAGGAGTAGCCCAACTCAACTCAGCACCAACTGCCCTCCCCTATTACCCCCAAAAGGGGTATACATTGTCAATGTTATACACCAACTTATCTGAATCATCCTATAAAACCTATCACAAATAAATAAATACACAAAAATAAATAAGTAAGAATAACTAAATAAGTAAGTTGGTTGGTTGGTTGGTTTATTTGATTTTAATGGCGCAAAAGTCCTTGAGGGCTATACTAGATCAAACGATTTTGTTTTAATACTATTTATTTTTCAATTAAGAATTAAGTCAGAAATTGGTAAAAGTAAACGTATTTTGAAGTAAAAGGCTAAAATTTCAAGTACTAGTTTAAAATAAACAGTCATTAAAAACATGTAAACATTAAAAACATTTAAACTAATTATAATAAATTACGAAAAAATGGATGAAACAATATCTTGACAATGAACTTTGGAAATAAGAAAAGGACAAAATCATATAATGACCAGATAAACACTAAATTAACACGAAAAAACCAATCTCCTGGAGGTAGGAGTACAAATTGCAGTGAGGTGGATCCCCCAGCAACTCCTTCAAAAATGGATTAAAATCATTAAAATATTTAAAACATATATGATTAAAATTTGAACAGTTACTTAAAATATGTAACACCGACTGATTTACATAACATGTAATGCATGTTACAGCTGGTTCGCGGCATAAGAGGTATTTATGGATGAACCTGGTAAGAAACCTGGTAATAACTTAGAATAACTGAATAAAAATAAATAAGTAAACAAATAAAAACAAAAAATAAAAATAATAATGATATCATAAATAAAAAAAATCAATAAATAAATTTCAATTTACTGAATATCAAGTAACTAACAAATAGTTTAGCTATGTACGCATGACTTGTTTTCTAAAATTCATGAAGCTGAGAAAACCTGTCACACTAAAACAATCCAACACCGAACTTTTTAAATTTTGTTACAACACCTTATCACTTACATTTGTTGTGCTTTTGAGCAATAAAAAACTATCAAAGTTAAATTACAATTCTATTCTATAAGTGGTGAATGATGAAAGGCACAAAGAGCCTTTACAGCTCCCGCCTTTTTAATAAAAGAGAAATATCATTCTCTAATCTCCGAAATTCCTATCACAGAGAAACAAGAATGCGTCGTTGCAGTTCGTTTCGCCCCATTTACTGTATTTTGAGTGAGAGAACTAAATGGCGACCATTCATCACTTGGCGTGCAAATTGCTTGGAGGCAAGCCAACATTAGTTTGCATCTTTTACGAAGCACTCTTTCTCTCTCTTTTCGTGCTATCAATACTCTTCCATTAAACACATTCCATTAATGGCTTGTTTCTTGAGAACATAATGAAATTCCAGTTGGTGCTTATGCGAAAAAGAAAAAAAAAAAATTATTATTCAGATATTTAGGGTATTCTTAGTAAATTGTTTCAATGCTCAAAAATGTATTGTTTATAATTCGTAACTTTTGATTTTTTTCTGCTTTAGAAAAGTGTTATTTCTCTACAAAAACTAAACGAAAAATTAAAATTACATTAATTAATGCTTGGCATTTTGCCTATAAATGACAAAAAAGAACAATAAACTGTTTGTAATTAAGTGAATTTTCAGAAGAGAATTACCACAGTGGTAATTTTGAATCTTATTACTGTTTTTAAGCTTATTTTTGAAAATTTGAAAAGAAAAGAATTTTTTTTTCTTTTCAATGTTTTTTAGTTTTAATTTCTTATCTTGCGTCTTACAGTTATTTTTAAAATACGTAGACTGATAGGATTCAATTAAAAACAGTTGTGTAAAGTTAGTTTATTCTTTTTTAAATATAATTTTCAAAAATTTTAAAATTTCAAAATGGAGAAATAAATTGTTGTAATAATCATGACGTAGTACCTTTTAAAATCTCTACTGTTCATCCTTTTCCTTACCGTGCTTAAAAATTTTTATGGTAAAAACATTACTCATTGGACTTGGAATTTCCTGAAAAATTTTACTGCCGCTTCGGCTCTGAAGTGAGTTAAGTTTTACTACCCATAAAGGACTAGCTCATTTGCTATTGGTCATCGCAATAAAACAGTACTAAGTTAAGTCTGAAACCTGTCTTTTTTCCTGGTTCAATAATTATGGAACTTCGAAGCTTCTAGCGCTTAGGATTAAAGGTACAGTAAAACCTGTAAAGTTGACCACCCTTGTAAGTTGACCACCTGTCTATGTTGACCACTTTTGTCAGGAACGGAATTTGTCCTATCTCATATAATGAAGGAAAACCTCTGTAACTTGACCACCTCTCTATCTTGACCACCTGTCTATCTTGACCACTAATGCACGCCGAATTTGGTTTGAAGTATTGTAAAAAACCCTTTGTAAGTTGACCACTTTGTTTATTTTTTAAACCTTTCTTTAGCAAATTATTTTATTTTATTATTTATTAATTATTGTTATTATTATTATTTGATAGCTTTCCAAGAATGTTTTTAATGCTTTGATGACGGACTAGCATTTTACTAACTAAACAGCAGCATAAAGCTTATGCTGCTCTTTATTCTCTAAACTTGTTTTTCATTTGTTGTTCTATTTGAGATAGCTTTTTGTTCTCTGTTCAATGAAAATAGGTGTCAGTAGAAAAGTTCAAAATCTTTTCTTTCAGTTGCAATATGTTATGGCAACACAGGAATTGTGCAAAAAGAGCTGGCCCGGATCTAGCTATTTTGGGCCTCCCTGCAACAAAATGTGTTGGGCCCCCTCCCCTAGTGGCCAGCAGTGTCTATTTGTAAAGTGCTTAAGTCTTAGTGCTAGTTTTTTTCTATTTTATCTTCAATTTCTAGGGTCAGTAGCCACTTTAAGGACGCGGGCCCCTCGCACTGCGGGTACACAGATCTGAGCTGCTAATGAGTAAAGTTACATGTTTCTGGTGCAAGGGATTAAGAGAGAGGACATTTTAATTTTGCCTTTATGAACTGGGAGAGTCGAGCTTGTTACTCTTTGTGCTATACATAAAAAGGCTTCGAAAAGAAAGTTAGTTGAACTTGAGATTAATAAAAAGTATCAAATATTAAAATTAATTGAAAATGGAGAAATCCAGAGGAAATTAGCTGGCATATATGGAATTTCTAAACCTACAGTGTCTAATATAGTTAAAAACAAGGAAAAAATAACGAAATTATTTTTTGTTTATTATTAAAAATACTAATAGGTATTTTTAATTATTGTTTCACTTTCAATGATGTTAAACACTGAAAGTGAGTTTAACAGAAAGAGTAAGGGTGAACTCCTCAAAAAATGAATACATGACGCAAGAAATGACAAAAAAAAAAAAAAAAATTACCGCCCTTTATAAGTTGACCACCTGTCTAAGTTGACCGCCAAAGTGCTGAACCGCAAGTGGTCAACTTACACAGGTTTCACTGTATCTGAAAACGCTCGGAACTTTCTTTTTGAATATTCATATTTAGAAACATTGGGGAAGGTTGCCGTCAATGATCCGGTTCCCACGACTAGACAGCGAAGATATTTCCCGTACCAGAATTTGAGCTGACGATTAATCAATTTTAGTACCTTCCTTTGTCCGAAAACAGTCTACTGCAGAGTCGTCAAATAGCTAAAATTATTTCATCATATTGTTAATGGTTCAGAAAAGATTTCTACCATTTTCTTACTAATTATTGAGGTTTTCATTTAGTTATGGTATGCTTTGAATATCACTGATCAATTAAACATGAAAATTGACTTAAAAGAGTGCCTTTTCAAGTATAATTCCCCGTACTCTATGTTTCATCATGATTCGTCATAGCAGGAACACCTATAAGAATATTCAAAATGACGCAATTGCTATCATTGGACCGTTAGGTGTTTCCATGAATGGATCACTTGACAAAGTGGTTTATTTCTGAAAAATCTCAAATGTTGTTGTAATTTCAGCTCAATTACCTTTGAAAATTGCTCAGTTGTTTTAAAATAAATATAATAGTGAAAAAATAATCTGAGTAATTCATGAAAACTCCTATACTTTATTATAATTTCAAGTCAAAATTTTTTAAAGTTGATAAAAAATTTAAAACATAATAATACATTTTCAAATACTTTTGTTGTTCCAGAAAAATGCAAAAATTAGTAAAATATGGCCAGTGGACAAGTGAGAGCATGTAACGTGCTACAGTAGCATACAGAAATGGTGGCAAAGACCGTAACAAATTCTGCCGTCAATAACGAGTCCTGAGAGCAACTTTAAACAGTCGGATTTAAGATAAAAACCGGTTTGTTGTTACTTTAGTCACTAATTAGAAATTTTGGAGATAAGTCCTCCGAAATAGGAATATGATTAGTGAATCATATTTTGAAACTAGAGAAGACTTTTTTGGAATTACTTCCGAAAAATTGGAGGAATTGGCTTTTTAAGAGGCTGAGAAAAATAACATGTCTCACAGATTTAATTAAGACAAAAAGGTCTGTTAGTACTGTATTCTCTGGTAGTTTGAGACTTAAGCGTCTGGTTTCAGTAATAAAATGATCAAAATGTTCTCTGACATTTTAGATAGCAAGTACAATCTTGCGTCAAAAGAAAATTTTCAAAGTCGATTTAACAAATTCTCAACAGTTCAAAAGAGATTTAAAAGATATTAGCTAACAACAGTGTTGCAAAGGTTGGGAACATATCAAGTGGTGAACGTGGTGTGATGACAACAACTGTGTGTTGTGTGAGTACTGGTTTTTTTCTGTTCCTCTTATCCGAAAATAAAACATTTTAAAATAAATCTATTTTTCTTTAACTTACTGTTATTTTTAGTGCTTATTGATCACCTGTGATAAATAATTGTAAGTCACACATCGATTTTTTTAATTTGAGAATGTGGTCCATCGATGGAAACTCGATGGTCCATCCATAAGAACCGGTAGCCATGAATGGACCACATGCTTACTTATTTATTTTTATTTTTCATTCTTTATTGTGTATATTTATTATGAAAATGAATATTTTTATTAAAAGAGAAATACACTGAAAAAGTGTTCCTATAATTAACATAAAATTTGAGTCAGATTTCCTTTCTAAAAAATCGAAAACTGTAAGTGGTTCATTGACGGCAACCTTCCCCTATAATTAGTCTTTCTTTGATGTAGTTTAAGTAAAAATTAAAAATTAGGTAGCAATTTTTGGTGTTGGAAGCAGTTGTTTTGTATGCCATAGGTTGTGGGTTCAGTTCCCATTATAATGCACTCAGTTTTCGTTTAGCCATATAAGAAAATAAGTGGGGCATAATATGAAAATATTCAGGAAAGACATTTTAAAAGAACCTACTCAAAAATAAGGAAGGGGCGCCTTCTCGGACAAAAACGAAAAAAATTTAAGTAATTAGCAATGGAAATAGCATAGCAAAACATGTCTCTTGTCTCCCCGTTATCGAAATATGAGGTTTCAAAGTCTGCCGAAATTTTGACAAAAGTTACCAAATTTAGCGAATTTAGGTGAACAATGTTAAACATCGTTCACATGCTTTGCAGATGGATGTCTTGCCACATGCAGACTTAAGTCGTGTGGTACCTTCAATTCGTTGCAAAGTCTTTAAATTTGGCGACTTTTCTCAAAATTTCGCCAGAATTTCAGACCTTATCGCGATAAGCGGGACACGAGGGCAAATAATTCATGCGTCAAAAAAAGAAAATTTTGAGTATGATCTCTTTTGATTGCTACTTATTTATTTATTCATTCATTTTCTCACTAATACACAATGCGTGAGGTTCCCCGGTAAGTATTCGGCATTTTTCGGTCTTTCTCGTGTTAAGCGAGGGTCGTGAATTCGTTAGAAGTCACTGTTAAGCTCAAATTGTCACCTGCACGAGCTTGAGCTTGAGCCTGAGCACCTCATCACTTTGGTTGTCTAGGTCGGCCTTGAGTCGTATGCTCTCTCCGCAGCAGTAGGCAGATCGCTCCAGAGAGCTCCGGACACTGACGATGCCCCGGCGACAGCACAAGCAACAGCTGGCTCGCTGGTCGGCACCCATCAGTGGTTTCTGCAATTAAAAGAGAGAAAGAGGAAGTTTAGTAAGAGCTAAAGTTTACATTGGAACCCCGATTTTACGTATTCCATCGGACTAGCTATAAACAAACGCACAAAGCGGGAAAACGTAAAATCGGGGAACCCCATCTTACATATTCCATTAGACAAGTTATAAACAAACGCACCAAGCGGGAAAACGTACTATCGGGGTCTGGGTAAAAAATTAAGGAATATTGTTAAAAAATTGACATTTTCTCCTTCGACTACTAGGGGAAGAAATCTGTAATTTTTACGTGACTTTTGCTTTTGCATACAATTTCATTTATAGCATATTCCATACAAGCAAATTTTTTGCAATGCATTCGCAGTTAAAAAATTGTTTTAGTGTGCCTTGTGCTTTGACAATAACGATAGCAAGACGGAACAGAATAAATACCAGAAGGGCTTCAAACAGCCGAGAAACAAATTTATCTCGAAAAAGACACAAGAAAAAAGTTTATGGGAATCTTGTAGAGGGGAAATATGGGTTCGGTCTGTTTTCAGCAAAACGTATTGAGCGGATTTTCCAGGGGTGCTAGTGGACTCAGACTATATTTTCTGAAGACCCCCGCTCCCTCTTCTCTTGTAAAAACTTTTAAATATGCATACAAAATCATTGAAATCATTAAAAAAAAACAATGTAAAAGTTTTTTCTTTTTAAAATAAGTTTTCAGTTTTAGAATATGTTGTCAGCGCAAAATTTTCGGATTTCTTGGAAATTTCTGATCGCAAACACTCCTTGGATTTTCCGAAAAAAAAAAAAATGCAACGTAAACTGCGGAATATTTCAACACTAGCAGTTTTCACGTATCAACAAAAAATGACGTCAGAAGCGGGATAAAAGTGTTAAACGGATAATGTAAAATCGGGGTTCGCAATCAAGTTGCAGTCAGATGATTACTCTGTGTTCCTGAAAGCTATAATTTTGCATACATTTCAGTCTATATTTTTAGTGTGCTATATAGATCATACAAAAATAACACCAATGAATCGTAATATTCTAAAAAAATATACCACGATTAATCAAGCAATAATAATAAAAATAAATAAATAAATAAATAAATAAAATAAAAAATAAATAAATAAATAAATAAATAATAATAAAAAAGATGAGATATATCTTCTGTGAAAAGTGAATAATGATAAAAAAAATAAAATAAATAAAATGAAAAAACATTACTCATGTATTATGCGAAAAAAAAAACAGCAATCAGTACAAAATCCAACGAACGAATCTCATTGGACACGGCGTAAAGGATTACGTGGTCGCGATTTACCAACCGCAAATACGACCTCCTTTTCGGACCATTCCATTGGACGCTTTTTCTGAAGCCATTAAGATTTTGTCTTCAAATTCGTCACTAAAACCAACTAACTGAACTCAACCTCTCAGTAGAAAGGAGTGAATTCTGTAAAAGTTGTTTTTTTGCCAGTACGGTATTTATGCAGGAAAAGCGATCTGCTTGTGCGACTCGATAGTTTGTTTAAAAGTTGTTTGTCTGCCAGCACAGTGTCAGTGCAGAGAAAACAACCTGTTTACTCCACATTCTATTGTTTTGTTGGTATCGCTGAGTTATACATGTACTACATACATACCGAGTTATACTGTTTATTCAGTAACTTGCTCGCTTGTTCTATCGCGCTCTGTAACATGAGCAATTCTAGCATTTCGTAAAATTTACTAAAAAAAAAAGAAAATTATTTGGAAATCATTGCAGTAAAATAAAATTGTCTGAACAAGCGTGACTCAAACCACATAAAGCACCCTCGATCGTTAATTTCAAGTCGACAGGATTCAAGGGAAGGGACAAAAATTTACATTAAAAAAGAGCCACACCACTTAAGAGGTTTTTTTTTTTAATTCCATTCAGGAAAAAAAAAAAAAAAAAACTATTTTATTTTTTTTAAAGCATAGAAATAAACATTCTTTCAAAATTTTAAGTGCAACAGAAAAACAAAGTAAAAACTAGTTTAATGTGTGCAGACAATCTCTTCAATGGTAGTGTGGTCCCTTCCTTCTTTGGAGCGATTTTATAGGAGGATCACTTCACGTTTTAAAAAAGAATGTATCATGTAGAAAACTCGTATTAAGTTTGATCATGGAAAACCTTATAGAAAATAGGTGTGTGGTTTGAATTTATTTAAAATTTTTTAAAACTTGAATGAAGATGAATTTGTTTATTAATCCAGAAGTATTTTTCCACATAACGTCAAATTTTACTGTGAATAGTTTGTTTATTTTTTATTTATTAAGTGTTAAAGATTTATTTATCTATTTCTTTTTTTTTTTTTTTTTTTGCATTTTTCCAACTTTGTGTTTTCTTTTTTGAATTGCACTTAACCTTAATAATCCGAATCAGTAACATTTCACTAAGTGAATACAATTTGTCTTGGATTTCCTATGAATCTCCCTTCTTCCAAGGTTCTGCATATTCGTTTAAGATTTTCTTTTAAAGAAAATTCATTGGAGGGATAAAAAATAGTAAATGTTGCCAAAAACCAGCAAAGCAAAGTTCACCATCATCCATTTTTAAAAATTTTACAGGAGAGACACATGAAGCATTTCAGCTCTGTCCCACTTTGTTTTTCCAGAATTTTTTTCGCTTGAAAAACATTCGGTGTACGGCTTCATTTTTGTTCCCATTTTCAAATTAGCAGTACTGTCTACTTATATAACGATACACATGATTTAAGCTGATTTTTTCAGTAATTAAAAAATATTTTATTTACATTTTATAATTTTCTATTCAAATTCCGATGAAATTCGTATGGTTCTCACGTACTAACCTTTGAAGTAAAAAATATGAGTTGATCAAGTAATATATAGTAATAACGTTGCTGGTGTTATGTTTTTGTTGTGACGATACGGTAAAAGTACGGTTTGAGTTGGTTTGAAAGTAAAACGGATTTTTTGGGTTTTCTACCTGATTGGAAGGATTCGTTACAAATTTGTGGCGTAATAGAGGTTCCCAAACTTCTGATTCACGGCACCCTTTAAAGAATTTGATTTTTCTCACGACACCCTAGTCTGGTTCTATTATACACTGATTATTACTTCCATGAACACTTCGCGAAACCCCAGCTGGGTGCCGCGGGGTTTTTGGCATCGGAGTTTGGGAAAGAGATTATAATCAAAGAAGTATCAAACTATGAAGGAAAAAAAAACTTCGAAAAATTCATAGACTAGGCTAGTTTTGACATTAAACGCTTCATTTTAACAGTTGAAAAAATAAGACAAAAGCGATTGAACTAATTTTCAAAATCAAAAGAATTTTTAACTTTAAAATCTTTAAAAACAAATATTTCTTGATGAATTTAGTTGTTTCTCATTTTTTAAAAATCTTTTTTTTTTTCTGAAAAGGATGGTCGAAAACACGGGGTGAGTTACCTTTTTTCTTAATGTTGACTTATTCACTGTCTTAAAAAAATAATCTTGAAAGGTGTTCAGCCATTTTCACTGTGACCTACCAAGTGAGCAAGTCGCTATGGTTAACAGAATAAAGTTTCAAGACATTGCTAAGTTTCGCCAAATGAATATTTTATTTAACTAACAATTCTCGTCCCGCTAATAATTGCTCGCAGTGTAAAATCACCAAAAGGCGATATCTTGCTAGAAAAGACAAACACACGCTACAATTCAAGACGGCTTTCATCACTTATGACGTCACACGCTGTAACATCTTGTTTTAGAAGTCTGACAGTTCAAAAAATAATTAAAAATTAAATGTTGGGAAAATAAAAATATTTTCTGGTTCCATGTTTTTTTTTGCTTTTCTCAATTTCAGTCACTAAAAGTTGTACTTTTGACTGAAGAAACAACCCCATTATCAATGCCCTTTTTTTGTTTGAAAAATAAGCCAATAAAAATAGTTTATCTACTTTTATAGAAGGTTAAATTTTGGCTATCTTACTCCTAGAAATCTCCCCAAATCATAAAATCAGTAAAAACAAATGACACTGCACAAAAATTTAACTGTAGTCATAGCACCAGAGCTCAGAACTGTGCAAAATGATACTTGATTCTTCGACTCTCCAATAAATAACATTCAAATTTTCATGATAAAGAACGTAAAAATATATAGTTGAATCATTGGAATTCTTTCCATGCTCACTGAAATCGGTCTTATTTATTGGCTCGATATTCGGGGGCAATGTCGGGTCCTGAATTAAATTTATTGGCAGGAATTCGATAAAAGCGAACGGCACGTTTCTATTACGAGTGCGCTGTTGAATAAAAGAGAGTTGCATACTTCCTACAAGTCGCTTTTAGATGGATTAATAGTGCTGCGAATGGTTGGAAAGAAATAGAATTAAAACTTGGGCGAGCGAGTTTCACTTATGGCGGCAGTTAAATATTTTACTGTTTCTAACTTTTCGAGAAAATATGCTAACGAGACCAGAAATACCGTGAACAAAATGCATTTGATTAAAATGTGTTTTAAAAATTCAGAAAGATTAGTTCTGGTAAAATAAATAACAACTTCAAAAGGCACAAATTGCAGTTAACTGCAGGCTCGTGTTTTGGCGTTACAAGGAACGCTTTTTTCAATGCAAAAGAATTGAGCTTATGGTTTAAAAGACATCCGACAAAAGCTTTATGAGGAAAGCTTGACTCTAGGCATATTGAACGACTAAAATATTTAGTAGTACGTAATATACATATAAATAATACGTATGCAAATTTTTGTACAAATATTTTTTTGTAAATGCATCCATTTATGAGATATTTACTGTCTTTTGAATATGTTTGACGGAAAATTTTAAAACAAAATACAAAACAATTACATATGTGAAATTTATTGATGCCTATAGATGCATATTTTACTTTTACATATAAAGGTATGTTGAATAAATGTAATACAATTGATAAATATCAATTTTGGTAAATTGGCCAAAACTATGAGTTGAAAAAAAAAGTGGAAACACTAAATAGTTGCGTCTAATTAAAGTTGGCTAAGGAATAATTATTATCACTTTATCTTCAGCAATAATTTCAACATTATCTGCACCAGGCCCATAAAAAGTGCCAGTATTTCTATTCGTTCTTGCAAGTTCAGCAGTATTTTTTTTATTTAGTATCATCAACTTCCAAAATTAGAACTACATAATACTTAATGGTTTTCTTTTGAATTTCACAAATTCAAAGCCACCAACTTTAACAGTTTTTGCATCTGAACTATTAATGCCTACTAGGTCATCATATTTCTCTCGTATTTCACTAATACAAATATTTAACCAGAGTTGCTTTTGATTTTAAAATCCTCACTATTATGGGGGAGAGGCGGGGGAGACCACTTTCCCCACAGTGAAGGGACCTACTTACCCCATAGTGAGGGGACCCACTTACGCCATAGTAAAAGGACCCATTTACCCCATAGTGAGGAGACACACTTATCCCATATAGCGAAAATTTACGGAGTAAGTCCAACCCCTCCTCTTAAACACTTATTAACAATATTTCATGCAAAAATTCTTGTTGCAGCATTCACTTTAAGTTAAACCATATATAAAATTTTAACGATCATAAAAAAATAATAAAAACTAACCTGGAAACACTTTTTTGAAAAATGCTGTTTGATCTCACAAAGGAAATATTTTTCATGATTTTGTTTTGATTAAGTTCTATGACCTAGAAAAAAATTCCACGAAACCCAAATATATGCAAAGCCAATCAATGTGATGACATATGAAATTATCAGTGTAAAAAAAAAAGCATAAAAATCATATCCATATTTCAGTTTTAGGAGGGGTTACCCACTTACCCCAGTGACCCACTTCTCCCAACCAATCCTATTTTGTTTTAATGCTCATTGTTATCTGCTTAAAAAAATCTCCTTTTTTAAAATTATTTTGTGTATCTTTTTATGTGATTTATATATTCAACGTTTTATTCCTTCTTAAAAAATAATTTTCAGTTTTTTCATTTGTAAAATATTTTTTACTCTTAATTAGAATTCATGTCAGCGATTTAATTTTAAATTTCACTATTTATATATGTGTCGGAATAATTACTCCAATTTTGCTGAATAATTTTGATTCAAAATAACTTCACGAGAGATGTTTTTTGAAATGTAGAAAATAAAGAAATTTAGATGCGATAAAACAACTAAGACACTGAAATTATTCCTCATGCCTGATACATTCATCACTTCTATGGGCCCGATATTCCGCTACTATGTCGAGTTCCGAATTAAATTTATCGGAAGTATTCCGATGAAAAACGGCGACACATAAGTTCCCCTCGAGAGGGCAATGTTGAATAAAATTGAGCTGCTTATCTCATGAAAGTCGTTTTCAAATAGAATTATAAACGCTCTGAGTGGAATTTGGAAAATGGGGAGCGAAGTAAAACTAGGCAAACGAACTTTATCTTTTGAACTGTATTATTTTGTTCCGTTCTTTGTCCTAGTAAAATGTACTCATCAACTATATTTTCATAAAGGAAGCAAATTTAGCGATTACATTTGAAAGAATTTTGCTTAGAATGTGGCATGGTTAGGTAGTCAAATGCGAATAAAACAATGTTGAAATAATTTTTAAAGCTGAACTAAGAAAATTAAAGATAAGTTGAGCAAAATAATAAAGATGAGTTGAGAAAAATTATAAAAATGAGTTGAGAAAAATAAGGAAGTTGTGTGGGAAAATATTTCATATTTTGAACGGTAAAATCCATCGTTGTTCTAATAAAATGTACTATACTTGTGAACTAGATTTTTATAAAGGAGTCTAAGTTAGTGATTACATTTTAAGCAGCTTTGCATGAAATATAACAAGATTATAGTGTTAAACGAAATTAAAACATTGTGTTAAAAAACTTGTAACTGAAAAAAAAGCTACGAGGATGAGTTGAGCAAAACAATGAATTTTCATTGGGATAATTTAAGGCAATGAGTTGGGAAAAATTATACTGTTTAACTTAGATTTAATGAAAATGAGTGAAGAAAAGCCATAAGGTGAATTTTAACAAATAATTTACGGCTATTAGTTGGGAAAAATTTTACTGTTTGACTTAGATTTAATGAAATTGAGTTAAAAAATCATAACCTGAATTTAAGTAAAAGTGGGAGATTTATATGGAGAAAATTAGCAAGAGAGTTGAGCAAAATAGTAAAAGAAGTACAGACAGTTGAAATAATTAAATTAAGAAGAACTAGGCAGTAGTGTTGAGAAAAGTGAAAAAGTTGAACGAAGGAAAATGAAATTAGTCGGGAAACTCTTTACTAGGAAAATATTTTTCAGAATTTTCTGAAAGAAATGTAGGGTTTAAGATAAAGAGTCTTTCGGCTAAAGATGGTGCAGGCGTGTGGCATCGCTAAGTACGGTAATGTTTTGTAGCAAGTAGGGGATTGTGAAGCAAAGTGAAATAGTTAAGGTAATTTACCTTTTTCAAAATGAACAAATTGAACTTACGCTCATTGAAATTTGTTTTGAAAATCACAGTACATAAAGAAGGAACAATATATTTTACTTTAAAGCTCGCATTGAAACCTTATTTTTCATTTTTCACAATCAATTTGTATCTTGAAAAAAAGAAAAAGAAAACAAAAAAAAAAAGAGTTGAAAACTCTCCCACCCCTTTTTTTCCCCCATGGGGAAAAATGAAATATTTTTCGACTGAAATATTTTATATTTCATTGTTAAAAATTTTTTTGATCAAAAGAATGAGTAAATAAAGTAAAGAATGAATAAATGAATAAATAATGAAACTAAAAGAATAAATAAATAAATACATGAGAAAAAACAATGAGTGAACAAACGAGAGAATTAATATATTGTGAGTGAATAAATGAAGTGAGTGAATAAATAAATAAGTGAATTAATAAATGAAGCCATGCAAATGAATTAATTCATGAATGAATGAGCAAGTAAATGAAATTAACTATTTTACTTTGCCACGCGTATACCTAACTGACAAATTATATTAAGCATTGAAAATCCAAACATACCTGATATTTACAAAATAAGTACTGCACCGGGCATCTGTAGATCTCAGTTAAAACTTAAAATGTTAATTACAGAAACTGTATCATTTTATAAAAACAAAAATTACGTTCTATAGTCCATAAAATCTTACAATATGTACTATAAAATTTTGAAAATGGCTTGCATTCTTATATTATTTCATATTTAGAGTCATTTTCTTTTTGATCGGAATCAGCCACGTATATGTTTAAGAACATAAATAAAGTATTGTGGGTAAGTGGCGCTGCTAATTGTAAAAATATTGTACCATTTCATTTTGTTCCACATCTCTCTGCATCGAGTAATGTCGCAGACGATTTATTTCTAACTTGATCGTAGATTTCGAGAAGAACAAGGCATAATAAATCTATGTTAAGATTGTGAATGTAAAAAAGTTGCACCAACAACGAGACAGACAACGGATAAAAATCATTACAAAGGGGGGGGGGGAGAACATTTTTCAATGTCTTCTTAAATGTTGCGTGAGATAAATCAACAGTTTATCTCATGCAACATTTAAGTAAATTGACTGGCAGGACAGTGCGATGTCACAACGTGCAGTTTCTTTATTTTTAAATTTAATTTATTTTTAAGATGCAGTTTAATCAAAAAGTGACGTTGTAGGTGCTAGAGTTTTCTATCATAAGCTAAATCTTGATGGATATTCAGAGGAATATAGTTTGATTCGATGACAAAAAGAAGTTAGGATTTTTCTTTTGAGAAAGGTGAGTAATATTAAAAGAAAAATGTGAGAAACTGATGAAAGTACTTTCACAGAGAAAGAAAGAAAAAAGAAGAAGGAAAATTAAATATCTGTTAAAAATTTTTAATCAAAGTTCGTAATTTTTTTGATTTTTAAAAAAAAATCAAAAAAGTCGGAATTTTAAAATTTAAACCAGATTTTGAATTTTTTTAATGTTCAAAAATTTGTGGATATTAATTACTATACATTTATAAACATGAAAAATTTCATACAATAGATGAATCCATTCAGCTTACTTTTAAAACTAAGATAAGTTCTCTAACCTTTCAATAGTATCTTAAGATTTATAAATACGTTAATGCTTAGATAAGATGCGATTTTGCTTTATGCTTTGCTTCAAGAAAAAGTCTTCCACCATCATGTACATTTTTAGTGTAAAATAATGTGTCGAACAATTACTTTTCCTAACTATATTAGGCATGGTGTCATAAGAAAAACTAAATTTTTATTTTGTTCTAAACTGAAATTTTTGAGTTAAAGCAATATTGCAAGAGGGAAAATCTATTATACACACAGAAAGAGGGATCTATGTAATTTTGTCTGTTGAAGTTATGATGTCTAATGCAGTGTAATTAAACATAGAGATTAATTAATGATTTCGTTTAAAAAAATCAGTTGATTTAAATCAATGATTTTTTAAAAACATCACTTAATTTAAATCATGATTTTAATCAAGCTGACTTAAATCAACGAACCCTGTTTTTATCCCATTCTATTCTTCATATACCGGTCAATTTTAATTCTCAAAGCATTGTTAAACCTATTAAAAAGTCAAAAATATATTCGTTTAACGAAAACACTAATTTCGACCTTTTGGATTCTTCGTATTTAAATACGTTACATTGTAATTTAATAAGAATGTGCCAACAGTTAACTTAGCTACGAATCAACTCCTAAAGTTTAAATGAAAGTTTAAATTCATTGGCCTCTCACTCATATTTTTATGACATCATTCAGAATGGATTAACCCTAACATTTCCTCGGGAGCAAAGTTGTAAAAATGTCTACAAAATTTACAGCTCTCCAGGACACGTTTCCTCTAAAGTAGTTTTAAAGGAAAATAAATTTGGAGAGCTTCGTAACCCAAAGGTCAAAAGCTTTTCAATTTTGAGGACATAAAGTGTCAAGAAATATTCTTTATACCACATTTGATACCATCGGGAGAAAGCTTACTATATTTATGAAACATCCTCGCGCGATTTGGCTGTGAACTTTAGCGTCTTTGCTTTGGACACTGAAGGTTTGAAAGAAAAATAAGGGAAAAAACCGGTGGAATTGATCGATAGCGATAGGTACTTCAACTCATTTATCATTTAGAGTACTTAGAGTAACGGCTTCTTGCCTCAGAAACTTGTACAAGAAACAGAAACCTGAATTCTTTATACTACAATGCAGCAACCTTGACTTCTAAATCGGATTTTCTGTTCCGTGTTTTCTCTAAATTGTTCTTCCAAAAGCCAATTGAATATTTAATAGATACTTCCTGGTAGTCTTTAAATATATAAGGACTTAAATTTGTGTGAGCGATCGCAAGGTTTTTTTTTTCATGTGACATTTGTAATCCAAAGTGCTTACCGTCTTGTTTGCCTTGTTTTGAGGGAAACGACAAGAGTTCGATTGAGAAACAAGATTTTACATTCGTATAATTCGAAATAATTGAAATTTTTTTTAACTGCTCTTAAAATAGTTTCTGGTCACGTCAGTTGAAAGTGGTATTTTGTTATACAAAAAATAAAGTGCTTATATGTCAAGAATTTATTAATAGCGAAACAAATGTGAAAAAGCAAAGTTGAAGAGTAATTTAAAAAACAAGAAAAATGAACATTAAAACAATTAAAAACCTGCATGGCTCGGCTGTATTTACATTTTTCCTGGATAGCATGGGAAAGCACAGAAAAGGAAAGAAAATTACGACAAAGATTTATTTAGCAGTAAGTTACTGCCCCAAAGGCAGGGCTAAGGGAGAACTGCTACAATGTACCAGCTAGCCAGGTTATCACACCAAGAGACCACAGTTTCGTTCATGTTAGAACTCATCAGTCTGTAATAGTGTTTAACCGAGCTGGAGGGAGATGTCACAACAAACTGGTAGATAAAGTAAGTTTGTTATTTCTACATGCTTACTTCATCAGTATGAAATGTTCACCTGTTTTTTAGAAACCAATTTTTGACTATTCAGCCCTAAATGTTCAATAATCAATCTTAATACCGAATGACAATAATTGGTTGTTTTGGAAGACTCCAGAACATAGTATTGCGATTTGAAAACATTAAACACAACAACGGGCCAATCAGCTTCCGTATTCGTAGGCCCCATATGGCCTGCGACCGGCAGTAGGCTGGGTACCACTGGTTAAGAACGCTCTCAATCAAGTCGCTTTCAGAAAAGGAAAAAAATACTAAATTGAAATTAATTCATCCGCTTAGGATTTATGATGCCCTAGACAGGCAAACAGGTATTAACCTCACAACCCTCTTCTAACGTCGGAGATTATATATATATATATATATATATATATATATATATATATATATATATATATATACAACTTTTTTTAAAGTTGTCATCCGTATTGTCTTCCTACCTTTTTCACTTAATTGTATCCTTTTTGCATTCCTTATCGTCTGTACACCAAAATGAAGTTAACACATTCGACAGTTTATTGTTCTGTAAGACCTTTTGCCAGATTGTCACCTTTTATTGTATATTTCTACATCAAGTCACTTTAGAACAAATGACTTTGGTAAATACACCATTGATTCTCCTAAGTTTAAGCTAAATGTGGATACGCTTCCCGATACATTATCATTTTTCTATCCATTGTCCCCAATTATTGTATTCATTTTTTTTTTTATAAAATTGAGCCGCTGCCGTCTCAAATGGGAACATCCATGATTGTCAAACCGGGGCCGTCCCTTCTTTGGACAAAGACAAGGAGAAAGGCATTCACTGTTACAGATGCCAAAGTTGGGTATATGAAGCCTGTTTAAAGAGAAAGGCTTCATATACCCAATACAACCCAACACACCCCTCACAAGGAGAAAGGCATTCAGTGTTACAGATGCCAAAGTTGGGTATATGAAGCCTGTTTAAAGAGAAAGGCTTCATATACCCAATACAGCCCAACACACCCCTCACAAGGAGAAAGGCATTCAGTATTACAGATGCCAAAGTTGAGTATATGAAGCCTGTTTAAAGAGAAAGGCTTCATACACCCAATACAACCCAACACACCCCTCACAAGGAGAAAGGCATTCAGTGTTACAGATGCCGAAGTTGGGTATATGAAGCCTGTTCAAGTGCGAAAAAAGGTGACATACTTTTATATGACTTTCTTAATTAATTACTTTCCTGCAGCAAGCTAATACTTCGCTTATTTCTTGCAGGAAGCGTAAAACAATAGGCACATGCCTTGTATTCCTATTAGCAATTTTGACTTTTCTTTCTTTCCACCGTAGGGTGTTCATAAGTTTTTGAATTACACCTGAAAAATTCATTGTTTTATATAAGTACCCCATTTTACTCAATTGGTTGTCCAAAACGGGGCTCATGTTTCAGAAAAATACTTTTCTACGTTGACCTAATAATTTTTAGAACAAATTTGTTTCTGATAGTCCAAGAACTGTTTTAAAAAGAATATGAATTAAGTTTTGTTTTCCTTTCACTTATTTTATTTGGCAGGCCAAAACATGCTAGATTTTCCGTATCAAACAACTTTCCCCCCATGAGTAGCCCTATTTAAAATGCGCAAACGACCCATTATTTCATTGCAATGGGATTTTCTGTGAACAGATTTTCTTTCGCGAACTCTTAACCAACACCTGTAAGATTTATGAGCAGTGAATGAAATGCTTGACAAAAAAAGCTACGCTCAAAATTCGTTGCCTAAATTTGACGTAAAATCATATTTTAAAAGATATATTTAACGATTGTAGTCGTAAATTTTCAAAAATGCTTAGAAAATACAAACTATACGTTGGCTCAGCATCAGTCCTAATATGCCGGTTTTTATTTATTTATTTATATTTACTACACGTCGCAACAGTTTCGTTTCTGATTTGTTTATTTTATTATTTCCCTGTTTGTCACCTCTAAAAAGTAAGATATCCCTGTTTTACGATCTTTCCTGTGCTCGTAAAATTCGTTCACAGATCTGTTTAGTTACTTTCTGACTTTATTTCGCTCGAATTTGCTCTGCATTGGTGCGCAAATCTATGCTCGTATAACTTTTACGACATACTGTTTTTTCCCTTTGACTTGAAATGCAATGCATTTTTCTTAAAAGTTATAACGGTTTCATGTTTTGAATTCTTCTCATTTGTAGCAGCATTCGGAATTACAAACCCACTGAGTTTCGCTGCACCTCTGATTAATTACTTAAATACCATTTAAATCAGTCAAATTGCACTCCTTAAAAAAAAAAAAAAAGTATCCAGACTAAATAAATAAATTTAAAAAAAATAAAGAGAAAGAGAGTTGTCAAATTTTGCAGCAGTTTTAGCACCCTCTAAATATTATTCAATTTTCAAGTATGATAATTTTTTTTTCATCCAAAGGAACAAAATGAAAGGGTGCCTCATGAAAAAATAACACCTTTAAAAATAAGACGCACCCTAGTCTCCATTCTTTCTTGAGCAGCTTTTCAAAGCCCTCCGACTGTTCATAGAGTTCACAATATGTTGATTATAGCAAAACCGTTATGAAGGCTTTTCCGGTATGTTTTTTCAAGGAACGCGTTTTCCATGTACTAGTAAAGAAGGAAGAAAACCAACACCTCAGAGCAGAAAAACATGAGGAACGATACAGTTTTGTCACCACACTTATTAAAAGTAAGAAATCTAAATGAATTGAACATGAAATTTCGCCTCGTCGATGAAAATATTAACTTGTAATAAAGGCTAGAAAGTATTTTATTAATGCAGTTAGAAAATATATTAACACTTCGCGTCTGTCTCTGCATGTATTTGTTTTCCTCTCGAGCTCCAAAGGTACTGCATGAAACCGAAAGAAAATTAGCAGACATATGCACCCCATGTGAATTGGTGCTGATTAGTTTTTGTGCTCCTAGGGAGTGAAGCAAACAAACGTTTCTTCTTTAAAGATATTTGCTTTATCTTAAGAAGTAATACAACGATTCAGTAAAAAAATGGCACTCTCGGGGTGATTCTGAATGTCAAGTAACTCTATTATTAAAGGATGGAAGAAAATTTAATTAAGGCTACGGTAGACACCAAAAATGCTGAAAGTTGAGCAAAAAATCGAAAAGAATTTTTAGCCATTTTTTAATACTATATCATCTACTGTATTCAGGGGAACAAGATTTTTTTTTCATTACATGCATTATTTAATGAATTATGCGTTAGTTTCGTTTCCGAATGAACGAAGTGGGTTATAAACTTTCAGCCACGCCCATTCGGATGATCTTATCCCCACTATCCTCAAAGAAGCTCTTGCGTCAGGACTGCCAACCGAAAGAATAGGCAAGCTGCTCTGCCCCACGCTGTAAATAAAGTTCATTTTATCACTCCTTCACGACCTACAAGAAGCGCTTGCCCGTTTTACCCTCCAGTACCGAAATTTTTCAACCCTCTGAGTAGTTTCTCCAACCGCAAAGAAATTATATTGCATGCCATCACTCTCTCTCGTCTTAGTTCATAAATCGCTCTTTTGTTCATACAACAATTAACAGCTATGAGTTATCACTCTTCCGCCGGAGCATAGGCAAAGCTCCAAGCAGCTTGTTACAGCATCCAGAGACTGCAGTTTTACACTTTATGAGACGGAGCAGCACCATTATTGCGGCCTCCTCGGTTTCATGCTAAATCAAAATTTAGCTATCATTGTTAAAGTAATCACAGCTAATATGACTGGCTTTACAACCTCCAGCTGTGCTATGTTTATTTCAAACCAACGAGAATCAAATTGCAGTTTCTGAAAGTCGCAACGAGCTGTGTGGTACATGATGTACCACACGGCACATGTTTATAGTTAACAGTTAAGCACGATGTATTTTTCAAAATGGTGTGACCCGGAACGCAAAGGCTTGAAGCAAAAAATGTTTAAAAAAATAAATAAATTGAAATTAGCTGCGTTATGTGACTGACGTAAAGTTGAACATTTTCTGTGATTTTTTAAAATATTTATTTGGTTTTTATTGTACTTGGAAAAAAAAGAAAGAAAAGAAAAAGAGAAGCGAAAGAGTGAAATAGGTAAATGAAGTTCAGGCGCCAACCAATGCTGGCGCCGACCACAATTAAGAGATTTGGTCCATCCTGTCGCCGCCATCTTGTTTCTCACATCAAAAAAATAAAAAATCAAAGGTTACCAAGGCAACGGCAGCCGGCTGCCATCTTGTTTCATCATCGTTGTGAGAGACCTTGAAACCGAGGCGCAGCCATTTTGGTAACCAAGGAAACGCGCATCTTCCTTCACCATTCCCCCCCCCCCCCCAACTTCATTTTTCGCTCGGAACGATAAATGGATGCGAATCGAATCCTCACTTTTGTTGGGGCGCTCAAACGAATAATTTGAAAAATAGCAAAAAAGAATAGTAGTTTGTTTTTTGTCCTTTTCCTATCTGAAACGAAAAACTTTGAAAAGCAAAACCTCCCATTGAATATGATCCCTTTCATAATATTTCTGAATGAAAGCAACAGATCGAAGAAAATAACAATGATTCTGGTAAATATTTTAGAAATGTTTATGTTTTGAGTTCAAAACTTTTCTCCGGTTTCTTTCAAATCGGGCAAAACGTTTCTCGTGTAACAGATGGTTTGCCAATTTTGGAATGATATCAAATATTTTTCAATAGTATTTTATTTTTAATGTTCAACAGATATGCAAATTTTAAAAAAGTCTTTGAATATTTTTTTCTGAAAGTACTAAATTGATTAAAAATTATAATAACAATTTAGAAATACATATTGCTGGGTTTCAAACATTTTGTAAGCAAAAAAAAAAAAAAAATCCAAACATTTATTAAGATCATAAGAAATTATCTGTTAGACACGTTTTTGATGTTAACTGCATGAAATGCAATTCGGTTGTTCTCGAAATTTTAAAAGTATTTTTTTCTGAAACAGCATGCTTGATAACATAGGATATAAGCAATTCTAAAAAATTTGACAAAGTTTAATTTGGTGCGCCGATTGAAATTTAATTTTTACGCTTCTGCACATGACATCACAAGTGATGAAATGCTATTCACTGAAGCCATAACGCATAGCGAAAATTAGCATGTTCTGGCAACGCGGTTGACAGCAAAGGGTTCATTTAGTGCGCCAATGGTATAGCGCGCCAAAGTACATGACTTGTGATGTTATAAAGACTATGCCTTATTTTCAAAGTAGGACATTTAAAAATACTAAATATAAAATAACTGTTGGGAAAGTAAAAGTTTTTTCTGGCAAGATGCTTTTTTTTTTTTGCTTATTCTTTCAATTTCTGCGACTAAAAGTAGTACTTTTGACTGAAAGAAACAACGCCATTTATAACTTTTCAGTTTCACAACAATGTCAACTGAACTAAGAGCATTACAAGCCTGGAAGGCCAAGGAAGGACAGTCAAAGGATTACGGCCGTGCTAAGTACAGAAGTCGTATCTGTTCTTTTTCTTCCTTTACTATTTTTGTTATATTTTTAAAATAAAAACTGTTATTGTCACCAAGTGCAAGTGGTAGTGATTGTAACAAATCCTTGTAACCTATTTTACCTAAATACAATGTTTTATGGACATTTGAGAATGTGAAATAATTTTTAAAAAAAATTCCTAAAACGTAGTATTAAATAGAGTTTGTGGAGTCGTACAACTTTAAAAAGCAATCTTTTTCTTCTTGTTCAGCTGAAAATATGACTTTTGTGCACGACAGTTTTGGGGAATGTAGTCTCATTAGTATTTTATTAATTGAAATACATTGGTAGTAATAATCCGAATGAATAGGTTGTTGATTTTGTTTCTAAATCACCCGGTAAACCGATCCAGAGAAAAATACAATTCGATTTAAGTCACACATGTATGCAGCTTCCGTTTGATGAGCACGACAGGAGTGGACGCCCGACTTCGCTCAAACGATAGAAAGCGATATTTTGATCCAGAACAGAATTCGAAAAACCCCCTCTTCAGTACCCGCAGGGGTACTGATATGTTATGGGGGGCATGGAGGACTTAGTGACCACAACCTACTTTACCAGTCACCATTAATGCACTTAGAGGACTTTCGACAAGTTGGCATTGAATCCGACTCTCCAGTTACGAGTATGGTTGCTGTTGTTGCTTAAACCACAGTAGTTTTCGAGCGCGAGTAGACAACGGGAGCCGATTTAAGGAGGACATATACAGCTTTCGCCAACAGAGCACCAATGAGTTGGAAATCCAATTTAGTTCAGACAGCACACTATAGGTGGACACACTGTGTACCAACATTTCGATAATTTTGATCCAAACCAGAAACCGAACAACGTCAGGTTCAGCAGATACAGAGGTATAGATTTGGAATGGAAACTTGGAGCACTTTGTGACCACGATTGATTTAATGTGCATCAGTTACCATTAGCGTTCACAGAGGGTTTTCGACCATCCGGTATCAAACTCGCTAATACCCTCCAGCCACGAGCCCGATCGGGACACAGCGTCTTACAAATATGGTCAACGAGCGAAGAATTATTTTCAGGAAAAAAAAATAGTTGATTATCTATTGACCACAGTCAGTTCCATGCCATGAAAAGTTGATTTGAAATTTGATAAGTTGATTTAGTTGTCAAGTTCTCCACCAGTAGCAGTAACATAGTTTTCACTACCGTTCTACTACTTCAACTTTCCAAATGTAACTTGCATATTAAAAGATATTTCAAGTGATTTGTAGCTCATAAAATGTTTATAAAAAGAATTGAATAAAACTATTCTTCAAATTGATCGATTTTTTTTTCAAAGAACCTATTTATTCATATACGATTTAATAATAATAATAATAAAATATATTTTAACCAAGGTAAAAATTAACAATTTTGTATGTATATTGTCAATTATTTAAGTTACGATTAGAAATCTGTGATCATTCCTTTTTAAAAGACACTTTTAAGAAACGAAACTCTATTTCTCCGTTGTAGAGATAAGGAAAGAGTAGACACTTGAGAAGCGTTTTATCAATGTTAAAACAGGCCTGAATGTAATTTGGTGTACCTAGTTCTTGAAGCACAACCGAAAGGTTTTTACCAAAACAAGAATTTTGAAGAAAAAAAAATCGCGAGAATAACTTTACTGTCAAAGTAAGTGCAGCGAACTAGGAGTTCCGACAACTGCCGTCAGGTAGACGCACAAAACAGGTCTACTCAACAGACGTGATTTTAGACTGAACCAAAATAGCGTGTTCCACAGAAAACCCCATAAACTAAAAATTACCCATTGTCCCAAAGTTAGCCACCCAGTCCCAAAGTTACCCCGTTTTACGGTATCGTTGATTTGAAACTTGCAAATGTTCAGATCTCTATCAACAGCAGTAAAATATATAAAATAGTTCTCTCTTTTCAGAAGAAAATATGTACTATTATTTTAGTATGGAGAACACAGACATAGTTTAGCAGTATAATCTTAAAAACAATATCTACATCGAGATTTTTTCTAAAGTTAATATAATTATTTTATAATCTTTACTAATAATAAAGCTGAGAGTCTGGATCTCTGTGAGGCGCATAGCGCCTAGACCGTTCGGCCGATTTTCATGAAATTTAGCACAAAATTAGTTTTTAGCATAGGAGTGTGAACTTCGAAGCGATTTTTCGAAAATTCGATTTTGTTCTTTTTCTCACTCAATTTTAAATTGGTGGATTTAATTGCTCTGCAGCAATACCGAGTGAATTACCATAACGCGGACAAGTAAATTACCATAACATGGACGAGCAAATTATCATTACATGAACGAGCAAATTGTCACAACATGGACGAGCAAATGAACATAGCATATTGGCGAGAAATTCATCATCCATTATTTGTAAATATACAGGCGAACTAAATGACTTTTTAATTTTCTACTACGGGCAAAGCCATGTGGGTACCACTAGTGTTGCAATAAAGTCCTTCCATGGAATTTAACATTCTGCCGAAAGAGTAATTATGGAAATTGCTCAATTGGCAAGCATGGGAGTTCAAACTCATGTTTCACAAAAATGTTATTTTTCACGCGCAGACAATTCGTTTACATATTCAAATTAATAATTAGCAAAAGTTTTTTTTTTCAAAAGCAAATTTTACGTTTAAAATGTATTGGATTAGCATAACTATTGTTCAATCACTTGAAAATTGGCTTGAAGTTCATAAAGTAATTTTTGAAACAGCTTATTATTAATAATAATGAGTATACCCACAGAGAAACAGTAGAACATTGAGCAAAAATTTAAAAAATAATTTTTCTAACTTATATTCAGAATTGTAGAGAAATACAGGATAGAACAATTAGTGTCAAAAATTACAAAACAATAGTTTAAGCCTGGAACATGAAAAACTCAATTCTTCACTTAAGTTATTCATACAGTTTCAATGTATGTAATAACACTTAGTAAAAAATTTAAAAACTTTCACGAATCTACAGTCTCACGGAGGATAATTAAGAAAACATTAGTTACACTTTGTAAAGTCACGCAATGAATTTAAGAGATGAAACTCTCAGTGCCTAGACTAGAGAAAAATGAGTTTTTCAACAATTATTATGCCATAGAAAAATAAATATTTTTTCGTCTAGACATTCGTTTTATAGCCACCAGTGTCATTTGTAATTTTTCGTTGACAGTTTTGTGCTTGGCAATCAAACTTAAAGCCATCAGTAAAAATAAGCCGCTAATTTCTAACTGGATACTTGGCCGTGATGCGCTCTCCAATGCTAGACTTTTCAACAATTAAAAAAAATATTTATAGAATTTTTGATATGTTTACTAGGGTGGTTCAAAAATACGTGCAAAAAAATTTCCCTTAGATAACAGGACACTCCTCAATATTTTTAGACTTGTGGATAGTAATATACTGGAAGAATTTTAGCTTTCTCTTTCAATTGAAAGAGGGTGCTCAACCCCCTCCCCTAAACTTCATAAGTATGGGAAGGGGGACTAAACAAATACATTGAACTGAAAAAACAATGCTACATTTTATAATATACACGAGCAATATACATATACATTGCAAGAAAATAATTATTTAGAAAAAAAACAGCTGGGGAAATTAAATATTTCTAAATTTGTTGCATTTTCTATGCTACGACTAATGTTAAATTTACGGCTCATTGAGCACCCTCTTAAAATTTGAGCAAGAAGCTAAAACTTTTACAGCATAATACTATTAGTAAGTCTAAAAAATGTAGGGAGGTGTCCTGGACTCTAGCTGAAAAAAGTATTTTTGCATCACCCTAATGTTTACGCTGTTCAACAATAAATAAATCGAGTAACACATAGGCATATAGTAATTCGTTTTGTTGATCTCAATATGCTAAAACTAGTATGTTGTGGCCATCACGAAACTTTCTTCTATATTTTTCCTTTTTCTGATCCCTCCCCATGCTTGACGAGGAAGCAATATTCTAAACAAAAACAAAATTACACATGCAAAAACTTGACGAGCATCCCAATGTCTGAATTATTGTAAAAACAAAACAAAGAGCGAAAATGGAAAGTTACTTTAAAAGCCTTACTTGAATTAATTGCAAATATTTTATTTATTAACAAACATAAAATGGCAACAGTTAAAAATTTTAAATCATTGAGATAATATTTCCGATCATTTCCATACAATTAAAATCACGAGAAATACGCAGACGACAATCTATTACGATTTATCTTTCTTATTGTTGCATTAATAAAACTATTTTTATTCGCAAAAAAAAAAAAAAAAAAAAATTAATTTGAATTTTGGCATCTTGAATTCAAATTATGTTTTTCGCAATCACGAGCGTGTGTGTTTGTGTAGGCGCATGTGTATGGGTGCGTGGGTGCGTAAGTGTATGTATGCATGTGTGTGAGTGAGTGTTGTGTACGTGCGTGTGCGTGTAGGTGTTCGTGTGTGTGTGTGTGTGTAGGCGTTCGTGTTTGTGGGACATGGACGCCACCGCCCAGCAAAAGTGGATTTCGGGGGACAGTGCTGAGGACCAGCCGCGCCGCCGCCGGTGGACGGTGGTGCTGCAGGCCTGGTCCAAGCTGAAAAAGGAACCACAACGCCAAAGACAGTCAAATGAAAGCAATAAGCAATCGTGATTGCTCAAAAAAAAAAAAAAAAAAAAAATCAACACCTCTTGGAGCGGTTGGAGTCAAAATTGAACCAAAGCCTGTTTACGTATGGATTCACATATATTCCAAATTTCAACCAGAACGTAGCATTACTTCTTCAGATAGGGCACTCACAATGGAAAAAAAGAACGAGCGATTGCGCTACCCCCTTTTTAGCTGTTGACACCAAAATAAAATCAGCTCTTATACCCACTAAGGGCTACTTGTCAAAAATTTTTTGTTTGATTCCGTTAGTTATTTCTTGAGATACAGCAGTCACAATTGACGACGAAAAACGTTCTATAATTCAACCCCCGTTTGAGCTATTGACACCAAAATTGAATCAGCACCTGCTCCTGTTAGGGGCAACATATGGACCAAATTTTGTTTGATTCCGCCAGTTACTTCCTGAGGAATAGCAAGCACGCGTAACTCAAAAAACGTCCCATTGCTCCACCCCCCTTGGAGGAATTCGTGCCAAAAACCAATGGGCACAAGTTCACATAGGGGCACATATGTGTACCAAATTTCGTTCAATTTCATGCGGTAGTTTTTGCTGTAGAGCGGCCACAAAAAACTGGTCACACACAGACGTGACACACATACACACACACACACACACACACACACAGACATTTTCAACTAGTATGTTGTGGCCATCACGAAACTTTCTTCTATATTTTTCTTTTTTTTTTCTGATCCCTCCCCATGCTTGACGAGGAAGCAATGTTCCCAACAAAAACAAAATTACACATGCAAAAACTTGACGACTATCCCAATGTCTGAATTATTGCAAAAGCAAAACAAAGAGCGAAAATTGAAAGTTATTTTAAAAGCCTTGCTTGAATTAATTACAAATATTTTATTTGTTAACAAACATAAGATGGCAACAGTTAAAAATTTTAAATCATTGAGACATAGACTAATAATAAGAGTAGACCGAGCTTTTTCATTCTTGCTGATGAAGAAAGTTGGTTCATAGATGTATCACGTGACTAGTGGAAGGGCTTGGCGAAGACTTTGGCAGCATGGTTGCTAGATGGCAGCATTATCTATAGTTTGACACTCGACATGTATTTTAAGACAATGTGTTTTCATTAAAAAAAAATTTCCAAGTGCAGAGATTGAACTATTTTTTTTAGTTATGCATTATTTTGACACTAGTAATAGTTTTTGGTCACAGTTTTCAGTAACTTTTGTTTCATTCGGAACTACTACGTAAGCGTTGGCGTAAACGTCATGGTGTAAACGTTTTGCGTTAACGCAAAAATGTACTAATCGGTATCTTAAATTGAAATTGTGGGTAAAAATCTTACCGTTTGCCGATTCTTTTTGGGCGCTTGAATATTTAATTGCTTAGAGAGTTATTGAAATTGACTAAAGAAAATGCACAATACTATCTAAACGAAAAACTCACTATAATAACAAAATATTTACAACTTTGAATAACAAATTTACAAATCGGACTCCATAAAAGATCATTCTTCCGTGTTCCATCAATTTTATTTATTTTATTTCGATCGTCTGCTACGATTAACGCCCGCTGTTGCTAGGATATCCACCAGTCACATGGTTTGGTTTATGAGCAGCAAAAGGGTTGCCATAGCTCGGTCTATTCTTATTATTAGTCTATGCATTGAGATAATATTTCCTATCATTTCCATGCAATTAAAATCACGAGAAATACGCAGACGACAATCTATTACGATTTATCTTTCTTATTGTTGCATTAATAAAAATATTTTTATTCGCAAAAAAAAGAAAAAAAAACACCTCTTGGAGCGATTGGCGTCAAAATTGAACCAAAGCCTGTTTACATATGGATTCACATATATTCCAAATTTCAACCAGAACGTAGCATTACTTCTTGAGATAGGGCACTCAAAATGAAAAAAAAGAACGGGTGATTGCGCTACCCCCTTTTTAGCTGTTGACACAAAAATAAAATCAGTTCTTATACCCACTAAGGGCTACTTGCCGATAAATTTTTCTTCCATTCCGTTCATTATTTCTTGAGATACAGCAGTCACAATTGACGACAAAAAACGTTCTATAGCTCAACCCCCGTTTGAGTTATTGACACCAAAATTGAATCAGCACCTGTTCCTGTTAATACCAACATATGAACCAAATTTTGTTTGATTCCGCCAGTTACTTCCTGAGGAATAGCAAGTACGCGTAACTCGAAAAACGTCCCATTGCTCCACCCCCCTTGGAGGAATTCGCGCCACAAACTAATGGGCACAAGTTCACATAGGGGCACATATGTGTACCAAATTTCGTTCAATTTCATGCGGTAGTTTTTGCTGTAGAGCGGCCACAAAAAACTGGTCACACACAGACGTGACACACATACATACACACACACACACATACACACACACACACACACACAGACAGACAGACATTTTCCAAAAATGGTCGAAATGGACTCAGCACACCTCAAAACGTTCGAATCCGTCAAAATTCGAAATTCGAAAATTTGCATGAATCCAATACTTTCTTCTATATATTAGATATAGAAGAAAGTAAAAATAGTCGAAATGGACTCAGCACACCTTAAAACGTTCGAATCCGTCAAAATTCGAAATTCGAAAATTTGCACGAATCCAATACTTTCTTCTATATATTAGATATAGAAGAAAGTAAAATAAGACCTTAGAACAGTATAAAAACCACTTTATTGGAGTTAGCTAAAAGAGTTGTCCATCGTAGTAAATAAAGATATTTGTCGGATGAATTTACGTCCTTAAGCTCACGTCGTTTCGCGTTGAAAAAGAATTTTGTTGGAATTTCAAATCACGAGCAGAAATTTTCTGCAAAATTTGGGCCTTTTCTTACTTTTTGGGAAATTTGGAGCAGAGTAAAAATGTTAAGATAACTTACTTTTTTCAAAATGAAAAAATTGGAAATTTGTTCTGAAAATACGTTTTCGACAATAATTCGCAACTCCAGAGCTCTAATACGCTACCTTGCGGTGATTATCAATCAGGGGCGGATCTAGAAAGGGGGCCATGGGGGACATGGCCCCTCCCAAAACCCCCCCAAAAGATTGTAGGAATTTTTTTAAGGGGAAAGAAAGAAAAATATTATGAGAAGATAACAAAATTTAACACATGTATTTTACTGAAAAAGAAGTATATGCCTTAATTGGGAAATAAATTATATTCCTATCCTCAAAACAAAACTTTTATTTCCAAAATTTTTCTCAATCTTTTACGTCATTTCTTGATTCCAACTACAGACAACACTTGGACGATCTCTAAATGCTGCGGTTCTCAGAGTATACCTATTGTTCACAAGACCAAAGAGAGCCTAAATTTTCGTTTTTATGGCTTTAATTTCGAAACTAGGAGGAGAACCCTTTTTCCCATGCCCTTTCACAAATGCCTTGATATGTAGCAAAAAATTGCATTTTAAGTCTTTTATTTGGAAAAAATGTCAACGGAAACTAGCTTATCCAGCCCTTATCACTTAACTTGCTTAAAAGCAACTTAAATGATTTTTTTTGGGACTTCAATTACAAACGAGTTTTGATAGGACCCCCTCTCTTCCTAGTTAATATTGTGATGAGAGCTTTAAAAGGAGGTTTTTTGGAGGAGCTCACGAATCTTCCATCCCTTTCTAAAATATGTATAAATATAGTTAAAAATCGAATTTTTGGAGCCTCAAAGGCAAAGTATTTCCAGGAATGAAGGATTCTAAGCATCTTCACACTTCTTTTAATGTAAGCAAACATTACCTAAAGGTGCATTTTTAGGCTGGACAGCTGAAGAACTAGAAGAGCACCCATCATCTTCTAACTTCTCAATGTATAATGACAGAATATTTTGGTTTCTAAGCTTTATTTTCAAAAAGTATTTTGGGGCCAGCGCCCGAAACCTGATCTTTCGCCGTACATCATCAAAAATAGACAAAATGCGTTTTTAGCTACGTAATTTTCAAAAATTGCTCGGAAACTTAAATTTTGAAACATTTTTGAAGGAGATTCCTAAATTCACCCCCTCACCTAATGTCTCGATACTCCGAAAATTGAGTTTTTAAAACTTCATTTTAATAAAATTTCTGGGGAGTTATCAGGACCCAATTTCCCAATAGGCAGAGTAGGCAGCTGCCTAGGGCGGCAAACTTTTCAGGGGCGGCAAATTTGCTATTTTAAACACATTTCTTGAATTAAATTTTTATTCTTGAAAGTAAATTGTTAGCATTCTTTCATTTTAAACACAGACAATTTTTTCTTGTAATTTAATAATGATTACTTTCACACATCTTATAAAAGTCAAATGTTTTTCAATCATGGTATTTGCCGAATCGGCAGCAGAATTTGCCGAATAAAAATTTTTTTGAGAGATCACTGTGATCATTTCATCGGGGCGCCTCAGAATGTGAAACGCCATCATTTCTTCATAAGTTTGATAGTTTGAATCTGGGGAACACTTTTTTACGTTTTTTTTTTTTTTTGAGTCAAGGATATTTTGTTTCTTTTAGGGGGGGGGGAGGGGGCGGCAGATTTCAAATTTGCCTAGAGACGGCATGGAGCTAAATTCGGCACTGGGAAGTTTGTTCAAAAATTTCGGATGGTCCCTCCCAAAACAATCGGCTGGATCCACCACTGTTAACAATACTAAAGAAAAAGGTAAAACATTCCATTCCACGTGGTTTCTTTGGGGTAAATTACAGGCTTTAGACAGTTTATGGTGCAATGTAGTTTCAGAAGAATAGAAAAGAAAGCTTCCCACAAACACAATAAAAAATTACTGTCCTTCACTAAGCGTCAAAGCAAGTTATAATTACGGTATTTGTTTGCTTTACCTTTTTCATCCGCCATTAGACAGTGGCTTCAGCTCCCCCTATAGTTTATTATGGTTGCAAATTAGCGGAGATATCAATTCGCAACTCCAGCGCTCGAATATGCTACATTGAGGTGATTTACAAAATTAAAGAAATAGGTAAACTGCGTTCCACGTGTGTCTGTTGGTAAACATAGGCAGTTTGTTATGAGTATTTAGTAACACAATCTATGTGTCTAAAATTGCTTTCAACTACAGAAATTGTTTCGTCCCTTAATAGTATTCTCGAGCTTCTCAAAATAATGTTAGTTTTCCTTATTTCTATCTAAAAAGTGAGTTGATTGAGAAATGGTGAAAGCGTAAACACAAGAAAACTCCTGATTAACAAACTTGGATAACGTTATACCGGGTAAAATGTTCATTGTTTTGTGAATTTGTAACAATATGGTTTTTTTTTTTAAATCTTAAATTAATTTAACTAACCATATTTTACAGCAGCATTTAGTTGGAATAGACAGTATGCAAAATATTTTCTTGAATATATTATTGTAGAACGAAATGAAAAATGTTTAATCGAGAAAGAATTTACTTTATTGCTTTTATTCTCAGTTGATTGGTTTCGCCAAATTTCTTTAGGGTTATAGTTTTAGTACTGTGCGAGCTAAGTACCTTTGGCGAGATTCCACATGTTAGTTAAACCATTTTTATTTTTTTTTATCATGAGTAGAATAAAATGGTAGAAAGATTACAGAATTCGATAAGTAAAAAGAAATAATGGTAGATCAATTGAAAGGAAAAGTACCACCATATATCCGTGAGAATTTTGTTGATGGCTTGCATAGCATGACACAATTAAATCATAGTTCAAAAATTAGAAACATTTGAAACAGAAAAATTTTAAATTAACCGATTCGGCAATTTGAGAAAAATAACTCTGCTACAAATTCAAAACAATTAGCGTTAGCAAAGCATGGCAAAGAAGTATCATCTTCTTTTGATAATAATTCGTAATGTCATATAATTAAATTTTCTAGCATTAATTGTTATTCTTGTCAGGCCACAATTATTATCCAATTTTATCAAGAATTGATAAATATCGAATTCAACATCGTGGAACTGACTGCTTAGAACTATGAACTACGTAATTTGCATTAATTTCTAACGTTTAGTAATGCTTCTTGAATTCTCATTTCTTTCTACGTGGGCCAGAATATCAACAAGACTTTGAAAATTAATTAAAAAAGAATAAAGCGAAAAAATCATGCATACGAAGAACATTTACTAGGCTTAAGAGCATTTTCTACGCTACCGCATGCGTTGGTTTTACCTTTTTCATCCGCTATTAGACAGTGGCTGCAGTGCTCCTTATAGTTTGTTGGAGTTGCGAGGGAAAAACTATTAATTATGGCACTTATATTTCGACATAAAATCCATATTTTTCGAAGGATTTCCTCCATTCAAATTATTATTCAGTGCTTCATCTCAACTTTCCGCAACAATGCTTTTATTAAAATTTATAGAGTGAAGAAAATCACTGTGACGAAAGATCTGTTGCCATTTTTTTCTCGAATATGAGCAAATAAAATTCTGGTTTTTTTTAAAGGCTTCTCCTGTGATCGGGAGATTTAAAATGTTTACTTTTTGGTTATTTTTCCGAAATCTGCCGCAAAATTTTACTGATTTTTTTTTGTTCAAGCCTGATTGTTGAACACGCGTCACTTGACATAACTTTTATTTTCGAGGTGGACCGTGCAAAGCCGGACGATGCAGCTAGTTATTTTAAATTTCTGGTGAAAAGAAGAATCAAGTGCTATTTCAATAAACAAGTCGTATCCTAGAGCTGAGACGATTGATAGGCTGTGGGACAAAGGCATAAAAGATGCTTAAAAACATGGTTTCGTTTGTCAACTTCGGGGACTACAAAAAGTGACATTTTTCTGAATCCTTAGTGTCTACAGATGAAAAAAACCCATTGCTCACAAAAAAAATAGTGTCTCATAATTTTTTTTACAGACCATTTAGAAATACAAGACAAAATGAGTAAAAATCAAAAAAGGCGAGAAAATTTAAAATACATCAAAAATATTATGCAACCACAATAAAAATACTATGCATGTACAACATTAAAAAATTTTTTTTTTCAAGAAGCAAACATTTCCTTCATCAGGGGTGCCAACCTAGGGGAGGGGTCATGGCGCAGACTGCGCCATTGAATTTTTTCGGAGGCGGATTGTTTTAAGGGGTATTTTTCTCCTTAGGGGCTCTTGCTCTTCAGAGGTCTTTGTGAAACTTAAGGGCAGGGGTTATGCCCTTGCTTTTAGGGTGGGCACCCCTGCCCTCGTCCTTAGTAAAAATCCAATTTCTTACAATTTCTTTTAGTACATACAGCAGGAGAGCAACAAGCCAATAGTCCAGCAAATTGACCAAAAAAGGCATATATTTTATAATTTAAATCTACTTTTTATACTTACTAGATTTATCAAAAACTAATTCTAAATGGATTATCATATCTAGAAAATTTAGTCCTTTATTCTGGAGTATCATCGTCAGAATCACTTATTTCATCCATCCAGTCTTCATGCATAGAACTGATTTCTTCTTGGGAATTTACACAGCTACTGTCACAAGAGCAAAACTCTGTGCATGAAAAATTTTTCATTTGCAAGTACATCTCTTCGAGGAGCACTTTGTTTTCTGGCATGCGCAGGAGATTTGTTTTTGTATAATATCTGGTGCAATTGGAATAGTGTTCCATTGTTGTTGCCAGCATTTACACTCCAACCATGTTGTGATGGACTAGGAGCATTAATTGAATTTTGCAAGCATCGGCGATGAATATTTGCTTTATAGTTACTTCTCTTGATGTGTAACAGAAGAGAATCAATATTAGGAGGTAATGATACATCTAGTCTAAATTTTTACTTAAATATCAGGTAACGAACTTCATCAATGTGCTTCAAATGAGGATATCCGTACAGTGCACAAACAAATGCTTGAAAATCTTTAACCAACGACTCATTTACTTCCCATGAAGAACCCAGTTCTTGAAACATTTTTAGGCTATTCAGTTTAGACTGCATTAAGAAAAAAGGTTTGCTTTTGCCTTTGCCTTTGAAAGCACTACATGTGTCGCAGATAGTAAATACATGTAACCCAATCAATGCTGAGCAAAGATCGTTACCTAACATATAAGCAATGACGGAGGTGTTCTTTAATTTTAAACTGCATGAAGTGCCCATTAGTAAATAGGTATCAGTTGCAAAATACTGATTCATTGCTAAGGAAAGAATGAAAACATTTGTGTTTGAACTCTTTATCAAAACAGTAGCAGCAGAGCTTTTCGATGCATAAAAAGCGTGCAAACGAAGTCTGGTGTCAGCCTCTTCATGGTCAGACCTTAATTCTGTAATTTCTCTCACATCTAGTTTGCTCTCTGTAGGAGTTAGACGGTGACATTCCTGTTCATGTGAAAGAATCATGGACACGCCTTTAAGGACAGCAGAATCGTAGGATGTCCATTGGTTGAAAAGGAAATTCACTAGGGCTTCTTTGTTATGACCACGTGCAAGGAACTTCTTTAACTGTTTCAATGTTTTTTGATTAGGGTTTCTAATGCTAATAAAAATTTCGCTACCAAAATTTCTTCTTTCTCTTTCACTTGCTTTAATACTAATCGGAGGGCATGTATCTATTACAAAATGTGCAGCTGTACAATTATATTTTATGCTTATGTTGGCGACATATTCGATAAGAGTGACTGCTAATTCTCCCATTGTATTTGGTACATCTTTCATTTGCTGCAGCACTGCCATCCCATCCAATATTATTACTCCATTTCTTGTAATTTGACTTAGATCGGCATTACTATCAGCCAGATCCAGTACCTTTGGACCAAGGATGCCTTGCTTGTGTTAACAAGGCATCCGTCAATATTTGCAATTGCAGGTGGGTGTGGAGTTAAGTCATACTTCATGATACTTCTCATGTCGAGCTCTGAGGATTGTTCCATTACAATTATGCGAGCTAAAAGATCTGTGGAACTTTTAAAAAACTCTTTCTCAGACTGCTCTTTTAATGTATGGTTTTTTTTTAGAATCTGAAAATGTCAACAGCTTTTGCAGCTTGATTAGAGAGTATATGACTGAATCACGTTCTTCAAAAAGACGTTCTTTGCATTATTTTTCATAAGCTTCTTTTCCTATAAACTTTGCTTTAGTGAGATTAGATTGTACAGAGTTAGATGCATATGCTCCAGGGTTGGCAAAAACCCGGGTTTTTTTAAAAAAGCCCATGGACCCAGGGTTTTTTGGGGGTTTTTAAATAAACTCAAATAACTTCTTTTTTGGGGAATTTGGGTTCTTTAATAAAACCCAAAAAACCCAATTAAACCTGGTTTTTAAAAAAAAAATGTGTTTTTTTTTGTTTTTTTTAGGGAAAATGTGGGGTACTTGTAGCATATTGTAGCGTAAGTATATGGACAAAGAACAAAAATGTCTTGGGGTAAAAAAAGCTGGAAAATTCAGCGTTTTCTGAAGAAAAGTAAAAAAGACTACAAAGCCCAAATGTAGTGAAGTTTCAGATTTTTTAGTTTCCATGATTACCAACAGTTAAGGCAAAGTTACTTTTCAAGTGATAAATCTATTGTTCGTTTGTTCGCTTTTAATTACTTTTTTTTTTGCATTTTACTTTATTGTATTTCATTTTATTATGCAAAACTACTGTAGAGCCTCAAGTAGTTTAAATCCCTTTTTACTGAATTCCAGCTTAATCAAGACATTTCTTTGAATTTTATGTTGCCCGTTTTTCTATTTTTATGTACAGAGTAAGAAATATTAAGCTTTTTCGTAAGATAATGAAAATACTGTATATCATATTCTGTTTTCTGTCCGACCGTTTGTAAAACCTGTTAATTTCTAAAAAATGTACCTTGTTTATTCGAGATTCGTGACGTGCTGGTTTGCAGAAAATAATTCACATGAAAGCGTTTTAGTTTTTAGCTCGAGTAGGTACAATCTACAAATATTGAGAAAATCAGACGTGACAGGAGTTAGTCAAGATAATTTGAGTTATTTTTGACCAGTTAAAAAAAAAGTTAAACATATTTATTTAAAATCTTAGAAGTATTTTTTTAATGCCATTAAAAGTTAAGAAATGCTATTAAAGTTCAAAATTCATTTTTATGTCCATTGTCTGTGGTGAAGAACAAATGAAAAAGGAGTTTAAATTGTGAAAGTATTTAAATTAATTAATTAAAAAAAAAAAATTCTCAGAAAATTTTAAAAAACCCAAAAGTGGGTAAAATAATGGGTTTTTTTTAAATGGGTTTTTTAAAAAAACTCATTGGGTCCAACCCAATTGGGTCCGATCCGACCAACTCTGATATGCTCCATTTGAAATATTCACTAACGCTTTTTCGCTCCACGTAAAGAGATTTATCATCGACGTTATAGTATTCATAGCACTATTTACCATCGCCTCATGTTTTTGAATTTGTGCGGATTGAAAATCTTTTTTCATGAACTCCTTTATTGTCTTCCAGCGAGTTGCTCACAAGATGAAGAGACATGAGCCCTCAAATGGTGCGATAGCATCCAACGATGCACAGTAGCTGGATTTCTGGTAAATCCTGTAAACCCACCTTTTGTTTTTGAGTCTCGGGTAGCTGTTTGCTCTATTACTTGAGCCATGGCTATGCCACAAAATCCATAGCTTGTTTGTCTTTGAGCCACAAATTTACCAGCACTTAGCTCATTGTGTGCACATGGATGTGTCTCAGGCAAATTCAGCATCTCATTTAAATAAACAGGTAAATAACGAGCATAGTTGATATGATCATTACTGAAAAAACAAGGTATTAATTCTTCAACAGTAACAAGATGTAAATCCCAGTCGGCGCTTCTTGTTGCTCGTAAAAATCTCAACAGACAGCCAACCACCTCCAAGTATGATATCCAAAATGCAAATGTCATGTTGTTTTTACAGTTTTCAGCAACAAACTCATTAAACTTCTTCATAGTCAGAAGAAAATCTTCAGGAAACTGGTTTTCTTTTAAAACTTCCAGTCTAAAACTTTGATAGAGATGAAAAGATATCTTCAAACAATCAAGTTGCTCTTTGACTGATAATGAATCCAGAAATTCAGACCATAGAAGTCTACTTAATGCTTCGAAGATTATTTTGTGGCAGTGTATGCTACGATTGTAGTGCTTACCACTCAGAAGACCATTTATTGATCCTTCACCAATGATTCCAGATTCAATCATAATATTGCAAAGTCCTCCATTCTTGAAGCGTTTGCCTAGCACAGAGAGAAAGGACAGTGAAGTATGAAATTCACCAAGACAGATTACTAAATGTTTGAACTTTTCCTCCTTCCAACGTATTTGTTGTGCCTTAGAATAAATTGCCTGATCAAATACTAGAACAATTTTTTGTAATTCTAGTTTTTGGCACAAATACGAGCTTTTTTCCAGAATTGCATTAACTGTGGAAAATTCTGTTGGGTTTGCTTCTAACACAGGGAGATATCGTATTGTTGATTGAGAAGGTATATTTTCTTTATTCAATGGGCAATTGTAACCAGTCCAAGCCGGTAAAATTTCTTTGTCTTTCATAGGGAGTTTCGAAAAAATGTAAGCAGCATCTGCAAGTCTTGCATTATCTAATTTTACTCTTTTATTGTTGCACGAGAAGGTTTGAGAGATTTGAGGAGAACAACTTTGTCCAATGGAATAATTAGATATATGTATTACTGGTGGATCAATTTTCCTTTTCTTCGATTTTTTCCCAGTTTTAATATACATTTGTGGACTTTCGGAGGAATCTTGTGCTTCTGTTTGTACATTTATACCATTAGTGCTATGAGTAGTCCTGTGTCCAGTGACTGTTTCTTCGTAAAAGTCAATATTATCCCAAACCAGAGTTGCAAACATTTTTGGAACAATACCTATGGGAGGACTATTTGTTGTGTTTAACTGCATTTCTGCTAGTTGAGTGTCATACTCAAGTACAGCTGAAAGTAAAATGGAGTGGCCCAACACATTTAAAATATTGATTACACGTGCTGATCCAATTATATACCTCATTGCCATTGCCAGTGATATGTGCTTCGGAGTCTGTTTTCTTCTTGCTGATGTAACATAAATAAAATCTTGAGAAATAGAAAAAAGTTTACGTTTAACCTTTTCTAATACACTAATAAATTCCACAGTTTCCAAATCTTCGCTTTCACCAACACACTATGCTAAGAAATTAAATAACACTGGATGAATCACGCGTTCAACAGAAGCTTCATTTAAATCTTCTGCAGTAGGAGGCCATATGCATTGAAAAGAAGGTGAGTTCTTTATTATATTATGTAGAATTAATGCTGCTTTATACAGAATATTAATTTCTGTACTGTTACCATTTGACAAATCATTTGATAGTTCAATCATGTCTTCATCGGTATCTGTTGAGTTATTGGAGAATGAACTTTTTTCAATTAGCACACTGTAAAAAAAATCCGTAAAATTTACGGTTTTTTAACGGCAGCTGGGTTGGTTGTGCAAAACCGTAAAAGATGCGGAGAATGCCCGTCAACATAACGGTCTTTTACCATACAAGAACAAATTTACGGTTTTAAACCGTTCATAGCTGAAGCGTAGAATGGGGAAAAACCGTTTTGTCAACGAAACGGGTTTAAACCGTCAAATCTACGGGAAAAACCAGTTAAAATTACGGGTATTTTTTACAGTATACAGGTTGCTCATATTTATTGCACAAAACTAATTCATGAAGATTTCGTTGCTTTGGCTTCACAAACACTAGTTGAGGAAAGTCCCTCTGTAACCATCTTTTCAGCTTCCTATTACTTATATTTTGCTCTTCTGTATTTAAACTTTCTGCAGTGCTTAAATATATCTGTGATAGTTTGTTCATAGAAAGAATTTCAGAATTTCTTGCGATTCATTTCTCTACTATGTCACAGAAAGCAGAATATGCTGCTGGCTGGTAAATTTTGGAAGTGGTCTGAACGCTCAATTTAGTGTAAGATTTATAGCAACTCTTATGATATTTTGCTCCATTTGCAATTAGATCAGTATCTTGAATTTGAATAAGAAGTCGTTGATCATTTTTCTTCAAAGCATTTTCCAGCAAAGATTTACTTGCAATGAATGTCTGGCACACACTTAGTTTTTTCTTGCATTTTTTCCCAGAACATTTCTCAGAGAAATATTGTTCTTTACTGCAGATCAGGCACAGATCAGGGAAAATGTCTTTTCGGGCAGCAGTCTTAACTCTTAGCCGTTTTGGACGATCCGGTATTTTTGGTAGTTGAACTTCACCTTCACAGGGTTTCTTTTCGAATCTTCCAATTCTAGTTTTATCTGTAAATCGCATGTAAAATTTTCGGTGGTAAGAGTAGCGATTTTCATAACATTTTTCATAGCATGCATCTCCACGAAATCCTTCCAACTCCTTCAACTGCTCTGCTGCATCTTCTCTTTGCATTCACTTAGACCTATCCATTTCTGCATGTACTCTCTTATTTTCTCAAAACTTTTTTTTGAAATAAGAATCAGACCTTCATTCATGTCTTCTGTGACATGAATACAACAAAATAAAGGTAATTCATCATCCATGATTGTAATCCAATGAAACAAAAAGCTCAAATCCAACCAAAAATGGCGTAAACTAAAACCACTTAATTGTATTTGGTGTTAATGTCAAATAGAATTGTATGCGAACTTGTAAAACAGTCATAAAAATGAACTTGAAATATCGTTTGTTGCTAAAAAGCAATATTGTTAGAAAAGAAAAGCATAAAACTAAGTGATAAGAAAATGAAATATGCTTTTTAATTTTTAATTTTATCGTCTGCTAATGTTTAATTTTATATTTCCTAAACATGTCTTGGCATCGATTAGAGTTGTTGTTTATTTTCTAAAGATTTTGTAGGTCGGTTTCTGCTATTCGACGATCTACAAATATGTTTTTTGTGCAGTAAAGTTTTTGTACTTTGCAATGTTTTTATACGCTTGCTCTAGTGTAATAAACGAAACCCCGAGATGAAGAGCATGCAGATTTGCGGATGGATACAATTTTCGGTTTCCTTTTCGTATTTAATCACAAAAACAAATATAGTAAATAATTTAAAACGTATTAATTCGCAACTCCAACGAACTATAGGGGGCACTGCAGTCACTGTTTAATGGCGGAATTGAAAACTAAAACAAACGCATGTGGTAGCGAAGAAAATGCTAAAAGTGTTGTGATTTTTGTTCGTATGTATGATTTTTTCGCTTTATTCGTTTGAAAAGATTTTTCAAAGTCTTGTGGATATTCTGACCCATATAGAAAGAGATTAGAAACCAAAAAGTATTACGAAAGTAAACAATTAATGTAGAACACACAGTAAGTTGTTCTGAAGCAGCCATTTTCACGATGTTGAATTCGGAATTCATAAATTTTTGGTTCGCTTCGAACGGCATTTTCATTTTGTACCGTTTTTTCTATACATTAGTACATATTAAGTTCAGTTTCGTGACATTTCCAGGATTTGTTGACATTTTTGTCACATAGTGCACATACGTGGCAGACTGTCAAGAGTAACGTTTAACACTAGATAATTTATTTCTATGACTATATGATTGGATATCCAAAGAAATCATGCATTTAATTCATTCGTCATGGAAATAATTTACCTGATATGCGAAATCTTGTCAAGATACATTATTCTTTCACATAATTTTAAAACCATAACACTATAAACAGATTTTTGGCGAACTTTTATTTTTTATTGTTCAAATTCTTAACGTTCTTTCTGGATTTTTCAATCTGTTCTGCGATAAATATTTTCAAGAGAATTTATTTGCATACTGTCTATTTCAGTAGGATACTGTAGTAACAAATTTTATTTAAATCATTTATGTGGAATTAGGTTAAAGAAAGGTGTCCAGTCAATGTTGTTAAGTTCGTTTTTTTTTTCATCGAATTGAAAAACTGATATTTATTCAAATTCACTCAGAACAAAATAAATAAAATGTGTACTCACAGTTTATATATGGTGGTAGTTTTCTTTTCAGTTGATTGACCATTATTTCTTTTTACTTATCGAATTCTGTAATCTTGCTATCATTTTATTCCACTCATGATAAAAATTAAAAATGGTTTAACTAAAAACGCGAAAACTCGCCAAGGCTACTTTGCTTGCACAATACTAAAATTACTATAACCCTAAACAAATTTGGCGAAACCTTTCAGCTGAAAATAAAAGGAATAAAGTAAATTCTTTCTCGGTTATTCATTTTGTTCTACGATAATATATTCAAGAAAATATTTTGCATACTGTCCATTCCAACTAAATGCTGCTGTAAAATATGATTAGTTAAATTAATTTAAGATTAAAAAAAACTCATATTCTTACAAATTCATACAAAACAATAAAAATTTTTACCTGGTATAACGTTATCCAATTTTGTTAATCCAGAGTTTTCTTGTTTACGCTTCCACCATTTAGTACTTTTTTGAAAGAAATAAGAAAAACTAACATTATTTTGAGAAGCTCGAGAATACTACTAAGGGACGAATTAATTTCTGTAGCTGAAAGCAAACTAAGACACATCGATTGCGTTAATAAATACTCAGAACAAACTGCCTGTGTTTACGTCAACAGACACACGTGATGCGCAACGTGGCAATGTTTTAGGTGCAGACGCAGTTTTATAAATCACCGCAAGGTAGCGTATTCGAGCGCTGGAGTTCCGAATACATTTTGCAACAAAAAAAAAAAAAAAAAAAAAAAAGTAAAAAAGTAATTATACGGTTGAAAATCTGTTTATTTAATTTTTTGACTATAAATATTGCGTCTAATAGCGCCACCTGGAAACAAATTTATTTGTGTAAGTGCTAACAATCCATGGAACATAGTTCCTATTTCAATTACATATTAAAACTTGGTCTTTTGATCAATATTGACATTTTCTTAGTCTTTCATTTGGAAAATTCCCATTGAACACCACTTCACTCAATTTTTTTTTCAAGTGACTAATTTGAACGCTTTGAAATAAAAAGAAGAAAATGCAAGTTTCGTGGAACCCTTGAGTGTTCCCCATGGAACCTTAGGGTTTCGTGGAACACAATTTAAGATACGGTGCACTAAAACAATAATTCTTACCATATTAAATTATATTTTGCATAGGAAAAAAATGTAGAGAGAACCATTGCAGCGGAATCGCGGTGCATTAATTGTTAGTATAAAGAATTATTTGCAGCAGATTATTATTCTCAATTTGCATCAGTGCTAAATCAATATATTTCTTTTGCTCCAATTGCAAAACATTAATTCTTTCTTCATGAAGCACATTGTTCGAAATGCAATTTTTTAATTTCATTCAAAACATTTAAAAATATGCTTCTAGTCCATTAATGGCTTTACCTCGTGATAAAAAGAAATTTTTTTTCTTTCCTTAATGCTTTGATGCTACAAAGAGACAAGGAGCTATCACGTTCCACCAGCGCTACCTTTGTGCTATGTTACCATAGTAACAGAATGGAAGATGGGAATTTATCTCTTGGCGATATGTGTTGGCTCCATTTTTATCCCATAAAGAAAGAGCAGTAGCTCTTGTTTCTGTTTTCATTTCAATCAGGAAAAGAGGTTTTTATTTCTCTCAGTTTGGACTCCCGCTCGGAAATAGGTCTCTGGATTACTGTATTAAAAAGTCAATAGCAGTTTAGTCTTTCTTTGGATGATTATAGTGACATATGTACTGAGCAAAGTTTTAGTCAGCACTCAAAAAATAGTAGTCAGCATTTCTCAACCATGTGTTCATTATTAATTTTAAATTAATTATTGCGCGGTTCCACCGTTCTTTGTCGAAATCTTTGGAAATCATTTTAGGAGAACACCTAAGTTCTTAATATTTAGAGATCTATATTTCTATATATAGGGGGACCCGGGGTAAAATGGGTAGCCGGGGTAAAATGGGTATAGTTGCATTTTTCTTGATTTTATTCTACTGGACAACATTTTTTGAAAATAAAAAAATATGATGAAAATGTTTACATATCAGGCAACATTTTGACTTGAGGAAAAAAAATCTAGCAACTCATTTACCAGGCTTAGCAACAATTTTATTTTTCAGAACACAAGGCAATGCATTTATAGTGAGTGATAAACTTCTTTCTAGAAAAATTTACAGGAAGAGTTTTGGAAGTTTTTTATTTGGATTTGATAGAAAAAGAATTTTTCTAACAGAAAACTCAAAAAATAAGTAAATTTTAATATTTACAAAAATTTTGTAGTACTTTTAGTTGCACGGGGTAAAATGGGTATAGCCAACATTTTCGAGTTAAAGACATTGAATGCATGAAGATTAAAAAACTTAATTATCTTTGCAAGACAAATGTTAGATATTATTTATCTTTTAAACTAAAAGTATGTTTTTAAAAAGTTTTATAAATAATTACTCTTTATTTATTTATGCCAATTAGTACTTAAAGGTATTATATTTTTTGATTATTATCGATATAGTTCATGATTACTGTAGGTTAGTAATTTACTGTAAGTTTATTATGTATAAGGTTCATTGCTACACATTATAAAACATAGTAAGTATTGATAGCTAATATGCTGTCTTTTTAGTTTCATTTTAAAACCACCAACCCCATTCCCACATAGTCTAAGTACAACCTCACATACTATCACAACAGAATCCTTATGCCTCATAGCAAAGTTGTACTGAATAACTAAATCCTCCTATTATAACTCTTGGTTCACAGCCATTTTTTAGCACTGGTAAAGAAACGAAAAATTTACAAAACAAAAAAAGTAAGAGTCTAAACGAAGGTGGGACATGTAATTACAGAGCAGGTGGCTGCAAGATTGTACACAAACAGGCAAGAGACAAACAAAAGCAGAAAAAATATAAATAAATACACATAAAATAAATAAATTAAAAAAAACATTAACAATAATTGATAAAATAACTAATGAAGTAGAAGTAAAAACTAGTGGTTCTTCTACTTGTTAATTCCAGCAATTGGCGACAGGGACGTTGTTAAATTTGTGGAATTCATAGGTTTGATCACTGAAATCTCAGCTGAAGGTGAATATACTGAGAAGTTTGCTACAAAATCATCTGCCAAATTATCCTATGTGCTCCCCAAGAAAGATGACACTGATGTTGTGCAGGCATCACAAAGTTGTAAAAATACTACCTCAGCCAAACCGCAAGTCTTTGCCAATGCGCCTTTTGTTCATAAATTTGGTTCTGTAAACATTTTTTGTGGTTGTTTTGAACTAAAGTTTTTATCCTCCAATGCAATTATACTCATTAAAAGAAAATTCTCTCCATTAGTTACAGTGTAGTTCAACTTTAAACAGCATATACCCATTTTACCCCGGTGTGTACCCATTTTACCCCGAAGCACGGGGTAAAATGGGTATACACAGGGGTAAAATAGGTATACCCCTTTACATTAAATTTAAAGCAAAAAGTTAACACAAGCTATACCCAAATTAGACCTAAGATACACAATGTATAGAATATTCAACAAAAACACAATTATATTTCATGATATTTCTGCTATGGGTCACTGAAATTAAAAATGCTGTTTTTTATACCCATTTTACCCCGGGTGACCCTATATATATAGCTCTATCTAGCTTGATGTTTCGCTATCTTTCTCTTAATAATTTATATTGATTGACAAAATATTAATTGCAATAAAACAATTTTTGTCACGTCGACCTCTATATAACCGTCAATCTATCTTTCTCTATCTTACCAAAAATAAATAAATAAAATAATTTTATCGACATTACATTGAACGGAAAAAGACAGGACACCAAACTGTCAATCATTTTGAAAATCACCCTATGCAGATATTTATAGACACACATAGCATTACTAACAACAATGCATAGGCATTCATTTCTAACTTAAACTGAATTCTAGGAGAAGTTTTCATTGTTACAGGCTCTTAACAACTAGAAGGATAGTATAATTGAGTTTCTTTATTTACAGCAATACATTAAAAAATAACACAACAATTAGTTTCGGAGTCTGTTGGATCAAAAATACCAAAAAAAAAAAATCATTACAGTCGACTCCTGCTACAACGCGATCCAACTTACGCGAAATGGCTATAACGCGATTTTTTCCTCGGTAAAGAATTTTATTCCCAACGCGAATTCTTCACCCGAAACATGAAAATTTTCCGAAGGGAATCGCGGTTTTTTCGTGAATGAACCTTCATCCCTTTGACATCGCTGAGGGAGGAAGTTCCTACACCGTACTAGTCTAAACATCGCTTATACAAATAACTACTCTTCATTTTCCATTTATTTTTTTCATTCTTTATGGTAAAGTTGATTGAAATATAATGACACCTAAGAGCGCTGTTTCATTTAAAACTGTGAATATAGAAGGAAAAAGAGAAAGTTTCAACAACTATAGTGCATTTGTTTTTCTTACTACATAATATACGTACCGTAGCGGTTTATTTTACGTCTTCCTTTCCCATTGATCATTGACTTTGTGCATCGTAGCAGTTTTTTATGTTAAATAAAACGGGCTTTCTTTTTTTTTAATACAATAAATAAAAATTCAATTTTTTGTTTAAGAAACAGTAATGTATAGTTAAGAAATGGTTTTTAACAGTTTGAGGTGGTGTTTACAAGTGTCTTTAATCGTATGGGTACGTTTATAAAAGTTTTTACACATACCCTTTTCCACAACGCGAAATTTCAACTTACGCGAAGGGTCTTGGAACGCATCCCTCGCGTAAGTCGGGACTCGACTGTATATGTATTGACAGAAGATAATGATCTTTGAATCTAAAGCCACCTTTCGGCTCAGCAAAATTATGGCCACCTTTCCTTGTTCTTATAATTTCTCTCTCTTTTTAGTCTTTAAGTTTAAGCGAAAGTATTTCGATCTTTGAACGGTTCAACCTTTGGCTGAGATCATAGAAATGGGAACCAGATTTCTCATGTCTATGGCTAAGAGGCGCAATAGAGGGCAATATATGGACAGGCAATAGAATGGTTCTAGAAGTGTGCGTAGCTAAAGATTCATTTATGTTCATTAACTAATTCGAGTTAATAGTAAAGTGGTAATTGGAATGGAATGGTTCCAGATATGCGTTGGGTTAAAAATTGATGAAATGGTTACTATTTAATGTAATTCCGCAGGCGACAAAAAGGGGACGAATCGCTCGAAGTACAAAGTCAAAGGCGGTGTCCACCAATCCGCTACAGGAGGGTTGCACGAGTCGCCTAAGGCGGCTAGTTTCTTTGAAAACCTGTTGTTTTCTCTAATTGCTGACATGCAACTAAATGCACAAAAACTCATCTGCTGTATTTGATGCATGCATAACTGTGGATGGGTGATTTTTTTTTTTTTTGACAGTTTATTTTAGTCTTTTTTGGATAATTTGACATCCTGAGATTCGATTTGGTTTTTTTTGAGAAGCTTTTTCCAGTCTGATAGCTCAGTGATTAAGTTTCTCCAAGTTTCTTGCCTACTAAAAATGTTGTGTCGCGAGAACATGGGATGGACCCTTCAATTTGCGGTTTCAAGAAAATCGTTTTGAAACGAAAGTTAAATTGACAAAAAGGATTAAGTGCATTCAAAGTTATGAAAAAAGTATCCTGATTTGAGCAGTGTGATATCGTTATTGACAAAACGTGTTATCCGTATATACTTTCTCCTGTAGTGTCTATAAAAGACTAAGCCTTTGTTCCTTTTGTCTCTTAATTTTTCAGAGCTGCAAGAAAGGATGCCGTGCTGCCCATAACGTTGCTAATGCCATGTTGAGTAGAATGGCTGAAATAACATTTCCGTATTTATGTACAACGTGTGACTTAACGTTCACACTTAAAACTCCTGAAAGATACACAAAAAAAAAACTTGAAAAAATTTTGTCTGTTTTCTTTCAGTCAATCTTTTTTGCTGTATTAGTCTTCGTTTTTTACAAGTGATTCGAAACTCCGGAGGGAATTATGAATGACTCTGTGGTTTTATATTTTATTTCACTCTTATTATTTATCGTCTGTGTATTTCTAAACTATTACGTTAAACTTCTTCGATGATGCATTAAGGTATAAGACTGCGTTCAAAGATATTCCTTTGAAAAGGACATTTTTTTAAATGTTATTTTTTAACTACATATGTTTCAAAACTATGAAAAAACTGCAAAAACAAGCTTTCAAAATATTACTTTTAAAAAACATTCGACAAATTTGAAGAAAAATAGCGAAAAAACGTGCCTAACGCTAACAGCTATGGACAAAATTTGGCTATAATCACGCGTAAATCCCTGTAGCAATACATTTGTATGACATTTATGTGTTTTGCTCTAAAAAAAGTGTTTTGCTCTCTATTTTTCAAAATAGTTCTGAAATATAGCTGAACAAAATTTCTATATTGGTATTTTTTTGTAAACATGCTTTTGTTTAAACTTATCCTCATAAAAATGTTACTTAATTCAGAAATTCAACTTCACTTTTAGAGGAAAACATCAAGCATATTACAGAGTATTGTCTCAGAAAACTTCTTATCAATACTTTAATAACTTTTTGATATATCATTGTTACAGTAGACAACTTTCTTCAAAAATATCATTCTTCAGAAGACGCATTTAAAGGCAATTTTCGGTCTTTAGGTAGGTGTACGACTCTGTAATAATATACAGCTGTAACTCCAGCTGCAATTCACGTAGAGAAAAAAACTAAGACAGTTTTGGATAGCTACTGAATCAGACTGCAAAACGGAATCATAAAAAAAGTTTCGAATAGTTCATCGAAAATGTCGATTTTAACGCAGTCGGGATACCTTAATACGTAATTTACACCACTTGTGAATAGTCTTTGTGTCTTCGTTTTGTGAATAAATAGTTTGAGTTTGTCATGACCGTTATTGTCCAAGAATTGCAACTACACAAAGCCTCGAAAGTTAAGAGCGAGGAAGTCGCGATATAAAACCTATATTCTTTGAATCGAGTCTAGATAGCGCGATTCTAGTTCCTTTATTCTGTTTCAAAATAAAACTTTAGTTTGTTACATTTAATAGATACAAACTTACCAAGTAACGATAACAACATTCTTCAACAGCAAATATCTCCGCAGGGAACGCGTTAACATAAAGAAACATTTCTTTCGAATATTGCTTCTTGATTTACATTTTTAAATATTTTCCTTCATTTTTTTGCTATGAAGGTATACTTTGTGATGCATGAGTAATGTCCAACCGTTTTTTAAAAGAAAATATGCAGATTCAGTTATTACTTATTCATAGAAAGATATCATAGCTCTTGTCTCGTACAAAGAAACATAATTTTTTATTTGTGATCACGTCGCACTTTATTGTAAAATATTTTTTATATTTCTCTTCAAAAGCGGTTCTAACTATATTGAAGATTGTTTATCAATAATCATGCGGGCACGAATTTAAATCTACGAGGTATGTCGAGAAGAAAGTTTGATTTTAGTTTGGATGGAGGCCAAATATGTAATTGATGTTCCTTCCTCTATGCATTGTTCAAAACTCAACGCTAGCTTAGACATTTTCAAAGCAAATATGCATCCAAAGTTTGCTGCTAACACAAAGAACGAAAGGGTACGTTTGTGTTTGATTTATATAAAGTTGTATATGTGACATAAATTTCAATTTTAGAGCATTAAAATCTCGTTTTGTTACGTGATGTGAAAACTTCAGACAGAACTGCTTCATTTGATACGCTTAATTTATGCATTTGTGCAATAGTTCTGGTCAAGACGCATATATTCTAAAATTAATCACTTTTAACGGCTACTTTTTGCTCCTTGACAGCCGGTGCTTGAGTAATTTTCGAAAACAAGAGCTGTAAGTTTGGATTGACAAATAGTGTGGAATTTCGAAGTAGTTTTGTAGGCAGGTAAACTGTAGTACAGTTTTCGATTTTGTATGATTAACACAGGACGCTGTCAATATAATATGAAGTAGTGTGTAATCTTTGGGTGCAACTGACTTATATTTTGTAGCATTTTTTCACTGTCAAGTTGAAAACTTTAATGTTTGACATTAGTTTACAAAACGAGATGACGACCAAAAAAAAAAAAAAAAGTGATCTTAACAGGGTGATGCCGCGTGGAGAAGACAGAACCTAAATCAGACCAATACAGACAGAACCAATACAGAAACTAACCTTGCGTTCGACGAACCTCACCAGTCGACCGGTAAGTAACCGGTTACTAACCGCAGCGTTCTATGATCAACCGGTTACCTCACCGGTTACCATTCTAAGCTGTTTATTGGTTCATTGGAGCACGTGATCATTAGCTGTCACGTGATTAACTAACCGGTCGCTACCGGTCGTGCTCGTCGAACGTAAGCTTCAACTATTATTTTTTTAGTATGATTTGACAGTGATTCTCTTGGCTCAACAGGTACCAAGCAGCATTCCCACTCTTTTATAAAGGCATTGCCTTTTTTACATTCCTTGCCTTTTGCTGTTTTAATATATCTAGAATTTCTAACAGTTACTTTATACTTCGTAAGATTAATAATTCTTCATCTGGGGTCTAAATAAAAACTAACACATTTGCTTTGTGATTTCATTTATCGCAATCATTATATCACACGTATGTTGCTATCGTTATTTGAGGTACTTTTTCAAGATCTGAGAATTTTTCCTCCCGTCTTTCCCGATGAAAAAAGCAGAAAAAGATAAATCAAGGTCATCTGATTGTGGATCTGATTTTCAGGAATGCTGAAGCTGATGAACCTTCCACATTTGACGCTATGCAGAACCAATGACACCCAGTTTGACACTATGCAATTGGAATACCATCTTCTTCTCTCAATGAAATTATGATGACGGTTTTAATTAAGTAATAACTAGAAATCATAGGACTTTTTTATTGTCTTTGGAGTACTTCATTTGTTCTAACACATCCGGTCAGATTTCATCTCAAGCGAATGTTTTTGTCATAAAATTCTGTCATCTACTATTTTACCACTTCTCGAGCTATTATTATCCGAAGTACACAACTTTATGCAAACAAACGGGTTCTTTGCTTGCTCGGAAACTCGGCAATATTTTTCCAATGTGTGCTTTTTTCACGTTAATTTTTCTTATTCAATACATTTTTTTTTTGAGAAAAAAATATATATTCGATTAAAAAACAGTTTCTCCGAGGAATAAATTAGCACACAAATTTCTAAGTTGATGGAACATTTCGGTTATTATGAAGCCTTTCTTCATTTCTGATTTATTACATCAGTAGATCGCATAATAAGTTTATTGCGTGGTGGATGAAAGTTCTTTTCAATTACTGCAATATCACAAATAGCACGAAAATCAGACATTTCCACAAGAACGAGAAGAAAAGGAGGAAACAGAAGATGCAATGTCAAAGTTTACTTCCAGTCACTTTTCTCCGGAAATTCTTTATGTTCTGATATGCCATTTGCGGCACATCTATCTTGATGAAACTGATAAGTTTCGAAAGACTGCGTAGATAAAAAGATGAGATCGCCAGTTAAAATACTGGTTTTCAATCCAATATTTAACCATAACAGGAATTCATTTTAGTCTGTTTTCGAAATCTCTCCATTGTAAGTTATGAATATGTTGGAATCCTTCAATAACATGAAGCCTTTTGAAAACTTCCTGTAGAGACTTCGATCGAAATGTAGGTCTTCTATATTTTATTGCAATATTTTGCTTTCTTAAAGTAACAATGTTTTTTACATTTACGAGTTAGAATGAGAGTAGAGTAAGTCCAAAACATTAAAATTTGACCTAAGCACAAATTGGAGGTCCACGCTAGTTCACCAGAACGGTTTTGCCAGTGGTAGAAAATTAAAAAGTCATTTGGTTCGTCTATAAATTTACAGGTAACTTATGTTATGCTTATAGTAATATTTTTCTCAACATATTTTCGGCAGATGTAAAAACTTATCACATATATCTGCTGTCCAACCATGGATTGTATGGAATTGGCTAACGTCGATTTAAGACCAGTCTATCTGAATGAGGGGGAAAAGTAAAACTTTTTGATGGGCGTGTTCCACTCATTTGAATGAGACTCTGCTTAAGTTAGAGGCTAATATACATCTGCAAACGCTGACATCCCTAAAAACTAATAGATACGTCCACTTCCGCCTGTAAACCGGATGTTTGCCATTCCATACAGTCCCTGGTCGGACAGTACCAGCTGATTAACCTCGATTACGTCAACCATTTTTTTTCCCCACAAAAATGCAAAAGAAAACAAAAACATGGTTTCACGTGCTTATGTACACTCGCCACTGAAATTGGTACATCATTTTAGACTTCAAATTTTTCGAGAGATCTCCAAGTTGTCGTCAAATGCTCACCCATACCGCCGATGTAAGTTGAAATTTTACCTTTTCATCCTACCAAAAGTTTTAAGATTTGTGAGCTTCGAAAACGATTGTTTTGTTTATTGGATTGAAATTCATAAGAACAGTTCGTTTTAAGGAAATGTAACATTTGAATTCAATTTTAAAAAAGTTCAAGTAGGCCAAACTGTTAACTATAAAAATTGTTAACGTAAGAAAATGTAAACATTTCTTCTCGGAATTAGCATATTGTTTGAAAAGAAATATCAAGTTTTTAAATCCGAATTAGTAGTATTGAACCTATAGCGAACAATTAAAGGATTTTTATTTTTAATTATAATTAAACTATTATTCATTAAAAGTATAAAAGTAACACAAGAGAAAAAAAAACGAAATTTCAATTGCTTACAGAAAACAGCAGCTGTAGAAAAGTTTTAAAAGAGGAATGAAGTTTTCCTTCCCAGCTTAAAAAACAAAATAGTACATTTTCTCGAAATTTAATATTTTAGAAAGAACGTTGCAATAGCGTTTTTTAAGCGTAAGATATTTTAATAATTTACTGAACATAATTCCAGAAAAACAGGGAAAATAAAACCTGACGACATTTTTGACAGGTGAAATATTTGAACTTGATTCATTTTTAATAAGAAAAAATTTTGGATAGCTTTTAAATAAAGTACATTTTTAAAAATGCGAAGAACCAAAAAAAAAAAAAAAATGCAACCTAAGTATCCAGCTCTTGGCAAGTGACTTGATTACAAGACTTAAAAATATTCAGAATATAGCGAAGGCTCTAGAAACCAATACCCTTTTATTGCTGCTTACAATTGAGAAACTATAATATTTTGTTTAATTTTGATTGTAACGTTCTGATTTAAGCTACAAACTTTCTCCAAATATCATGACTGAAAAAAGAAGTGCGTTTAATAAGAAAATAGTGAATTTAAAAACTTTATTTTGCAATTTTCGGTGACGGTTTATTTGCTGATATTTTCCTCTTTCCCCTTAGACGCTAAACATAATAATTTATTCTTCCTAACAATCTCGGTTTTTGACCCCTTGAAGTACATCGCTATTGCAATTTCTATAAAATCTATGAATTTATTAGGCGTTAAAAATATATTTTAGAAAAATAGATAATTTAAGGCAAAAAATATTCTTCCACCCCTATAGTAAAAATATGCAAGAAATACGAAATATAACCAGATTGAGCTATTAAAATCTTGATATGGAATCATTTAAATAAATATAGCTAACTTGGGACATAGTTACTTCTGGTAGCACTCCGTAAAGGGAGAATAACAACACTGTAATTCATCTATCTACAGCACTAAGCTCTACATTCCAAACTCTTTTCACGAAAAGTACAAAATCCTTTTATATTTTGTTTTTTATATTCACGATTTTTTGTACATTTTTAATGGTTGTTGTACACACACGCCATGGTCCTCCTCGTTGGAGGTGGTTTTACCGGTTAAGTGATGACTAGTTGTTATACAAGAATCTAAAATGACAAAGTACTAAAATAGCTTTTAATATAGCTTGATTGAGCTATTTAAATCTTTATCCGAAAACATTAAAAGAAAATATAGCTAAGTTGGGACATAGGAGCTTTTGGTAGCACTCCTTAAAAAAGAAAGCAACAAGGCTGAAATGCACCATTCTACGACTAAGCTCTTCTACTACCCGAACTCTTCTCATGAGAAGTACAAAAGCTTTTGCATTTTTCATACACGATTTGTTGTACGTATTTAATGGTTGTTATGCCCATACGCGACGGAGGTGGTTTTATCGGTAGAATAGGGATTGGTTGTTTTTCGGAAACTAAAACGAGAAAATAAAAAAAGAGCCTAAAATATAGCTTTAGCTACTTAAGTCTCTATTCGAAATCAACTAATCAAAATATAGCTGTAATGGGACATAAGTGCTTCTAGTAGCACTCCTTAAAAAAAAAGCAACAGGGCTGTAATGCGTTATCCTACGACTAAGCTGTACATTCCACTCTTTCATGAAAAGTGCAATAGCTTTTGTATTTTTGACAATTGTTTTTGTATTTTTGCATGCAAGATTTTTTTTTTTTTTTTTTTTGCACATTTTCACTTTCTTTTACATAATAAAGGAAGTATTGTATTCGCAAAAACATTTTCCTCAAATACCGGTCTAAATTTCCATTTTGCTCACCCTACGTATTGTATCTGCGTATGTATCTTGCATAACTCAAAAACGATTTGCCGTAGAAAGTTGAAATTCGGTATGCAGGCTCCTAGTGAGGTCTAGTTGTACCCTTCTCCTTTTGGTTGCATTCGGATGTTCCAAAAGGGGCCTTTTACACGTTTTTGTGGAAAATAAGTGTTAATTTCTGTGCAAACTCAAGTAATGTTTTTATTTGGCAAACACTTGGGATGGTCGTCAAGTTTAGTCGCTAACTTGGTGATATATTGCCAAGTTGGCAAATCATTTGGCGAAAAAAATTATTTTTCGAATCTGGTTTCAATTTGGCGATATTTATAGAGTTTTTCATATTGAATCACGTAAAAATTGTCGATACTGCTAAAATTAATCTCGGTATTTTTTATTTATTTATTTATTTATTTTTTGGCAGCGACAAACTAGGGGTGAAAATATTTAAAGTGTCCTTGATTACTCCAAGACACTATTAGGGTAAAGTAGCCATTTTTCTTCTTTTCTCTTTTCTCTAACGGACGCGTACATAAGTGCACGCACCCATTTTTTTTAGAGCTATTAAAAAACATGGATCATTTTTACAGATGTAAAAGGAAGTAGGGGAGACCGGGGCAGATTTTCGCGCGGGGCACGTTTTCGATTTGACTTTAACTCGTTAGCGAGCCGGTAGAGCGAAGCACCGACCAGACTACTTGTAAGGCAGCGCCACTAGACGACAACTACGAGAAATTCAGTTGGATGGCTGTTCACATCGCTTCGTAACGTCAGTTTCACTTGTTTTTACACAGGTAAGTAAATTTTGATGACCTCATTTAAACTAAAAACCAACATATACGTCTTAAGTTAAGTTTTTGTCTGTTGTAATATTTCGAAAGAGCACATTTAGGAGCTACCAGTGATTTGTCCATAAAATTCTTTTTTTGACCGTCTGCGTGAAGCGGGGCATATTTTCGCATTGAAAACGTGTCCCGTCGCATCGAAAATATGCCCCGCCCCCTTAGATCGCTACTATTTATCGATGTTTATTATATTATTTACTCTTAAATGAAGCATAAATAGTTCTGGCCCTTCTGGTAGTGCAGGGGCCGCAAATCTTTCAGACTAGATGACGGAAAAAACTTTTTTAATTTTGCTCCCCACTTTGTAGCCCATGCTCGATGTTTTCAAGAACGTCCTTGTCTTCTCTTATTAGACAACCATGAGTCCCATTTATCTGCTGAAGTTTTGGACTATTTAAAAGCTAATGGTGTCACCCTGCTTTCTTTCCCACCTCACTGCAGCCACAAGCTTCAGCCGTTGGATCGCAGCGTGTATGGGCCATTGAAGAAGCACGTCAATACTGCCTGTGATGCTGGCGTTTGCACAAATAAAAGGCCTATGAAAATATATGATGTCCCATCAATTATGGCAACAGCAACGCCTCTGGCTTTAACGCCAAACAATATAATGTCTGACTTCAGGGTGTTTTAGGGATTTTTCCCTTGAACCCAGATATCTTTACAGGTGCCGACTACATGCCAGCCTATTTCACCGACAGATCTGCCCAGTGCAGGCAGAGGTGTAGGGGCCTACAACAGGGCAGCGCGAAGAGGCTGATATATAAGTTCTAACACAGCCAAACGTTGGTTGTCCCACCCCAGAAGAAGTGAGACCTCTGGAAAAAGCGGGTCCGAGAAAACAGACCGGCAAAGAAAGAAAGAAGAGAAAGTCGGCCATTTTGACCGACACTCCGGTCAAAGAGCAGCTTAGACTAGAGCAGCAACAAGCTAAGCAGAGAAAACAAATGAAAAATGAGAATGAAAAGAAAGATAAGAGAAATGTAAAAAAGAGTTTATTTAACAGACAAATTTTAAAACCTAACAAGCCCGAAGAAAATGAAGAATCAAGTGATGAAGAGGAAGAAGACTGTGCTTGCATTTACTGCTTAGAATTGTACAGTAAATCTAAGGCTAAAGAGATGTAGGTAAAGTGCACTCGTTGCAAAAGATGGACCCACGAGTCTTGCATCAAAGGAAACCCTATGTTCTTTACGTGAAATACACCGCCAGCCGAGGACTGCAGTTCCGTACTATTAGCACTCATTGCTGGAAATGACTGAGCTGGCGGTGTATTTCACGTATTTCTGCTATAGCCCTGGCTAATGGGCGGTAATTTACTGAATATACCTTGCCTCGCGTTCAATCTTGGAGTTGAACCGAACCATTGCTTCAGTCACTCGTCTGGTCTGCTAATTCTATATTAGCTACCAGTTTGTTTCGCACTCTTGGCTCCCTTAAGAGGTTTTCCATCTCGAACTCAGGCACTTTCCTATGCCGGGTTGATGAGTGCTAATAAGCACAGAATTGCAGTCCTCGGCTGGAAATGACAGAGCTGGCGGTGTATTTCACGTATTTCTGCTTCAGCCCTGGCTAATGAGCGGCAATTTACTGAATATACCTATGTTCTTTGTACGCAATAATTATGACAGTGACGTTTAGTGTTTTTAACATTCCTACATGTATTAAAACTATTAAGTTGCCAAGTTGGTGATGAGTTTTTTTAAATGTACATTTACTGAAAATCAATAAATAACCTACCTTGAAAATATTTTGTTTGATTTCCTGAATTATATTGATATAAGTGCATGCGAAAACTTGCCCCTGTCTAAAAATAAGGTATGCGAAAACTTGCCCCGGTCACGCGGCACATTTTCGCACGTGACATAACGACTTCAAACTATTTTCCTGTAAAACAAAGCTTAATTAATTGATGTAAGTAATTCCACGTTACAGCCAAGATTCCTCTGAATGGTGTAGTACAGTTTTTTCAAACTTATGTAAATACTAGTGGTACCCGCACGGCTTTTCCCGTAGTAGAAAATTAAAAGGTCATTTGGTTCACCTGTACATTTCAAATAATGGATGATGAATTTATCGCCAATTGGCTATGTTCATTCTCTCTCCCATTCCACGTCATGATAATTTCGTAATTTACTCGTCCATCTTATGATAATCTTGCTCCGTGAAATGTTCTTAAAATTGAAAAAGAAAAAGAAAAAAATCGAATTTCCGAAAATTCGCTTCGAGGTGCACACCCCATGCTACAAACTAACTTTGTGCCAAATTTCATGAAAATCGGTCGAACGGTCTAGGCGCTATGCGCGTCACAGACATCCAGACATCTAGACATCCAGACAGAGAGACTTTGAGCTTTATTATTAGTAAAGAAGTAAAAAATATAAAAAATAATTTAAAAAATGCGCGAAAACCTGCCCCGGTCTCTCCTACTGTGGTGTCCACATCAGATTTTTAATAGTTGTAGTATATAAACTCTAAGGTCCCCTTTTACCTAACTTACCATGAAAGTGATTTACCAGTTTGATGAAGAATAATTGTTATACAGGAACCAAAAACGGCAAAGCATAAAAACAACTTCAAATATAAACTTGATTGAGTTATTTAAATCTTTATTCGAAACCATTTAAATAAAATACAGCTAAGTTGGGATATAGGAGTTTCTGGTAGCGCTCCGTAGAAAGCAAGCAACAGGGTTGTAATGCATCATCCTACAACTAAGCTCTACATTCCAAACTCTTGCCATGAAAAGTACAAAAGCTTCTGCTCCCTTAAGGGCTACTATTTTTTTTTCTTAAAAGGAACTATCTCTTGGTACCACACCTCTATCTTCTCTTTCTGTTGCTATGGATACCTTGGGAGAAGAGGAAAACTCATTTCTTCCAAGAGAGGTGTCGCATCTATTTTTATCTGTATAGCGAAAGAGAAATACACAAAGAGATTTTTTTGTCCGTTTGCGTATTCCATCAAGAACAGCCATTTTCGGTGGAATTTATGCTGGAGCAGATAATTTAAGATTTAATAAGGGCATTAACTGAAAGAATTTTCATTTTTGTTGCAAAAATTATTGAGTGCACTGCTCAATAACTAAATTAGCAGCTGTTTTACTTTATTTACGTAACATGTACGCACTAAAGAATAACTTGCATCGAAAGAAAATTTTGGAGAAAAGTTTTTTTTCTCTTTTGGTTGTTCTGAATTACTTTTAAGATAGGTTTTACTGCACAACGAGTTTTTTGAATAAAGATTATAATATGCACAAAATTATGTGTAATAAAATATAAAAAAAGGTAGTTAGTCATCATATGGGTTAATGTCAGTTAAAAGAATATGTTATGGTTAACAAGAACAGAGAGAAAAAAAAAAAAACCCCGCCGTTTCACAATTTTTAGTTCGTAAATTAAGGCTAACTGGCTTTTAAAGCAATTTTCAAACGTATGCTATGAACAGAGTCACATCAAAATGAATGAAACAAGCGCATGGAAGTCAATCGCTTGCTATTTTTCTTTTACCGCTACTAACCTCATTCACATAGAATCGTCTTAATTGGCAGCGTGACAATTTTCCACGGGAAACGTGGTGGGACCAGTTTTTGCATCACACTATAAAAAAAGCTCAAGCGATTTGTTTGTCTTCAGGAAAGGTTAAAGATTTCTTTTGATACGGATACATTATAGCTTTTCTGAAACACAAAACAAGCAATAAAGGGGGCGTAAACTATTGAGGAATAACAGTGATGAAAATGTAAGCAATAAAAATGTTACGTACTAGGTATTGTTCATCCATGCAATCGATGTGAGGACCAATAACTGTAAAATATTTCATTCCCTGTGGGGGTGAGGCATATGGAATGTCGACCGTGACCTTGACATAATATCGGACGGTGCAGGGTCGAGATTCGAAGCTGCAGGGTAGGGCACTTTCCGGAAGTTGGAAGCGGAAAGGAAAGGAGTGTCGACCTCTGGGAAGGATGGGCATGTTGCCATCGAGCTTCTCTGCAATAATAATAACAGCAATGAGAATAATAATCGTAACCCTACCAATAAACTAAAGGAAGAACAAATATGCACGTCACAGCAAGAAATAATAATAATCGCATGATGAAAAAACTTTTTGTACTTCAAATACCATAAATTTATTTTCAAGCTAAAAAAAAAAAAAATCTAATGACTCAATAGGGGTGCGACATCGATGTCGATGGCTTGAAAACATCGATGTTTTGCTTTTGGTTTCGATCGATATTAATGATTTTGTATTTTAATTGAAAATAATAATAAAATTTGCTCCAATTTTCTCGCTAGGTAATTAAGTATACTTATGAAATTGCTCGAAAAAATTCATTTAGTTATTTGCACACATTTTATAAGAGCAATTTTTCCGTGTAGAGGGTGATTTTTGGGAAGATCACTACAAGATGGAAGAAAATACAACTGGAGTGCGGAGAAGAGGTCTAAGCTATTGGAAGTATTCGCCGCAGGTAATCGGGGTCCAAGACCTGCAGTCTATTTCAAGGCTTCAGCTCTTAAACTACAGAAAAATCCTATGCATTACTACGGTGAAAATTATAACTTTAAAAATTCAGAACTGGTAAAAGTTGCGTTAAAGTATTTGACAGTGATGGGAACTTCTGTCCTATCGGAAAGCGTTTTCTCTCTCACTGGTTGGATAGTCAGCGAAAAGAGAAATGCGCTTCTGGATTGCAAAGTAAATACTTATTTTTCTCAAAACTGTCAACACCAAATATTAAGGGTTACTTAGCGACTTCCCCCAACACGTCGACCCTCTATTACTTACAATTTGTGCTTAATTACGTAGTACAACACATCTTTCTTGCATTGATTAAAAGATCGATGTTTTGAAACATCGATGTTTGAAAACATGGATGTTTTTTGGTCAATGTATCAGTACCATCGATGTTTTAATTTCTTACAGTGTGTTTTGAAACATCGATGATTTGCCATCGATGCCGCACCTCTACTCTCAAGCAAACTTTTTAATGAATTGATACTTTTGATACGCTAAGGTCATTTCAATTATTCTTAAAAGATTGTAAAAGCTTGAAGCTTATTATTACAGTAATGGTTGTTATACACCACCCCAAAGTTCCCCGTGCCAACCGCAAAGGTGAGGAGAGAATTCGAAAAACAGCATAATATTAACAATTCTGATTAGTTAAAGATGAAATGGCTTTATTATAATTCCTTATTGGAGTTGTCATTTTAGATTATTAGATTCTCATTCAAGAGCTATTTTGCAAGACACTTTCAATTTATACGCATCATTGCAATCAGGCAAAATTTGACGAAATCTTACATTATTATATGGTGCCCCAACATTCCCCTCCAATTCCGCCGACACAAAATTTCCTTCCCCCTGTTTTTGAGTTTCAACCATACCTTTTGACAGATTTAAAAGGGGAGGAAACTTTAAATGTCGGCAAAACTGGTGGTAGACCCATTATATCTATTTACCATACATGTAACTTCTTTTATTATTGCTAATTCGGTACCTATCTTATAATATATTAAGGGTGCACACGCATATTATACATGCATATATACTGAACTATAAGGTATTATCAAATTTGGCCTGGTTGCAGTAAAGCGTAGGTATTAATATATATTATTAATAAAAAGAGGGGGGTTAGTTCCAACGTACTTTAATTTCCAAACCAGCAACTAAATGCCAAAAGAAGCTTGCACCAAATTGAAAGAAGAAGCAACCATAATCTAACACGTGCAAAAGCCGTTTCCTCTTAGTTCCGGAAACCTGTTTGGAAGTTCTCCCAATCTATCAACGCGGATCGATTCGTCGCATTGTTTAAACTCTGTAGAAACCGTCTTTTATATAAAACGTGAGAAAGATGGACTATGACAACGTTCCGGCAAACTGGGATGAAAACTATCGGAAATCGTTTCTTTTCCTGTCTTGGAGTAGCATTGGATTCCGTTATTTCATTTTTTCCCCTCTCTCTTCTCTTCTTTTATTTTGGCCTGTCGTCTGCAAAGTAAGAAATTTATTCTTTGACAGTTTGTTGAAAACAAAGTTTTAATGTTGTTTCTCGGAGGGAACCCCATTGAACACGTTCCTAATACTTCAATCAGAAGCGATTGGCAATGGTAATCAAGTCGTTTTTTTTTTGCAAAAAGAAGAAATAACGGTTTAGGTCTCTTTGTTGGACACCGAGAAAGCTTCTTCTTTTGTGTGGGTTTTTCATTGAACATTTTATAAAAAGGTTTTCCGATTTTAAAGATTGCAAAGACTGCACAATTTGAAACAGTACACAAAATAAAATTGGTACAGATGGACTGCTTTCATATCAAAAGTGTAACTTTTCTGTCACACACCTTTTACTGTAAAAACGTTAAAGAATAATTCATTTAAAAATGATTTTTAATTTCATCAAAAATATATCTATTTAAAACTGCCAAAATTTTTTAATAATAATTTTTATTTTAGTATATTTTTGGTTCACAACATGTGAATTTTCACCTCCCTGGCATGTCACACCTTGTGTGACTGTTAATGTTGTTTAATAACTTGTTTAATTAAAAGTATGTACTTATTTATTTAATTATCCCTTTCAGAAGTGTCTCAAATACTAATTGTTTAAGTATATTTAATTTTTTAATATTGTGTTTTAGTTCGTTTTAGTAGGACAAGGAGTCATGTCACACAATAAATTCTCACTTCCGTTATCTAAACACAAAATGCCATTCCTCATTAACACGTGGCAGTAATGACATCAAATTTTATTTTCTGTGCTACAAGAGAACTCCCTTGTTTATTTTCAGCCATAGTTGAAGTTGTGAGATTTTTTCGAATAACAAGAAGATAGATTTTACTTTAAAAGCTTAATGTGGTTACTCTGACTTCTCACCTCCGTGAACTTAAATTTCGGGGATGTAAATTAATGTAAAAAAAAAGTTAACATGTTTATCATTTGCTTAACAAGTGCAGATTGTAGTAATGAAGAAAAAAAAATCTCTGAAAAATGTATCTATTAGTCCTATATTAATGGAAAATTCCTCACCTCCGTGACAGACCTTACCAATGTCATTATTTCTGAATTGAAAAAAATGATGGAGGAGAAATACATCAATAATAGGCATTCTACCAAAATTATAAATTGCCAGTATATCTTCAAATTTACTAAATACTATTTTTAACATACATTTGAAACTACACTAATTAAGTCGTATTTTAATTAAGAGAGTTAGAAGTTATGTTCCCACTAATCATTAAAATAGCTAAGTATTTGCACAATCAGCAAAATTACTACTTTGATATTAAATTGGCCTTGATTTTTAAATATTAAATTTTTTTTTCGTTTCTTTTTAATTTCCATGAACAAGCCATTTTTAATTTTTTTTTATTTATGTATAAAATAATTGGAACTTAGCTGGGCCATTATTTATGGTAACTTCTAGTAGGTAACACTTTCATGTAACAATAAAAAAAAAAGAAAAAGAAAACAAAAGGTTTCGAAATTTAAAAATATTTGCCTTCAAAAGTAACGTTTTCTGGAGAATGACCCATATATATATATATGAAGCTTTTATCGGATGTCTATTCATCCATAAGCCCCTTTTTGCATTGAAAAGGGGGCTTCTTCTCGCTCCGAAACACGTGTTTGCAGTAATTTGCAGTTTTGAGCAATTAAAAGTTGTTTTTCTCTTTTTCCCCCCTTCTCAAGCACACAAAGGTATTTATTCAATTTTACTCACATATATATATATACTTTTTCTGCCAGTGGTAGATTTGCCATGTTGCAATTGCTGCGAGGGATCCCTTTGATAAAAGGAATCCGAAAGAGATCCAAAACTGCGCTTGAAAATAATCTTTACCTTAGAGACAAAGATGTCCCAAAAAATGCATTGCGATGGGTTCCCAAATATTTTCGAATGAATTCAAGATTAAAATTATCATATGCCGTTTTTTTTTATTATTTTTGCATTGTGTCGATACTAAAAAGTCATTTGGTTTTAACTTTTTGTTTATTTATTCCCTAACATTCTGCTTATTATTTTTAAATGGCTGGTATTCGTAAAAAGAAACAAACACCATTCGAAATTTGATTTTTTTTCCTCAATGTAGCGAGAAATTATTTTGAAAGGTCTTTAAATTAGCTAATTTATACCATTCTATAGTGAAGTGCTTGATAAAATGCTTTAAAGAAAATAATTGGGTGGAAAAAAGGTAAGAAAAGGTGAACCGGCAAAGTTAACAAAGCGTGATCAGAGATTTACAGTTAAAAAATTTATGAAAAATACACATTTGAATGCTGTAAAAATTTCTGCAGAATTTAATGAAAAATTTTACGGTTAATTTTTCACCTGAAATTTTTTTCCAAGTTCTCTTATTATTGCTGGATTAAATGGGACCTCTTCCTGCAGAAATTTTCTTCTTCGTGCGAAAAACGATTCGTGCGAAGAACGATTTCTCTAAATATGTTACATTAAGTTTAAATCTGTCGATCGAGGAGATATTTCAAAGCTTAAAGGGCAATTTTTGAGGCACCAGACACAAACGTTGGAAAAACTTCGTGCGAAAAACGTTTTGGAATAGCGTCTTACTTACAGATGAAAATAATTTCAGCATTTTTGGTTTAATTGTTGCATAATTGTGACGAGGAGTTTAATCTTAAGAACTTAATTGGATCTGTTAATGAGGACGGTGCAAGTGTTCTTGTGTGAGAGTGCATATCAGACTAGGACTTAGTAGTTTGGAAGTTTTTGATGAAATAATGCATCATGCTGTTCATTTAAATATCTTAAAAAACAATTTTAAGTTATTAGCTCAAAATTTGGTTATCAGAAACAACTTTATTTTTTTTTTATCAAGGTAACGATAAGAAGCACACAGTTTCCAACGTTTGTGTCTGATGCCTCAAAAATTGCCCTTTAAGCTTTGAAATATCTCCTCGATCGACAGATTTAAACTTAATGTAACATATTTAGAGAAATCTGAAGGCTAGATTATGAAAATACGGCTTTGAAAGAAAACTAGAGTTAGAAACAGTAAGACTCGAAGTGTAGTTGAACACTTACTCAGAAATTGCAAAAAAGAAAAAAAAAAAAAAGCTGTTGTTGATACTGCATGATATTCCACTAAATAATAACTTAGTAAAAAGTTAGATTGTTCATTAATATATAGATATTTTTTCAAAGTGTACGAAGACTTGTGAGATAAAGCTTCTCGCACTTTTTGATTATTGATTTCTCAAAAATAAAGTTTTATTAGATTATTAAAAATTTTCACGTAGTTTTGTTGAAAATAGATCTTATAATGAAATACACATTCTAAAATATTAGTTTTAACCAACGGATAGGCGCGCATTTCATTGAAAATCGTAGGTGTACGAACACTTTTGGGAGCCACTGTATATATATATATATATATATATATATATATATATATATATATATATATATATATATATATATATATATATATATATATATATATATATATATATATATATATATATATATATATATATATATATATAAAGGGTTTTTCTTTTTCTTTTCACAATTCTGATTGGTAAATCCTGTCCGCTAATTCTTCTACCATGGTTCAACTTACTAAGTAGTTGGGGTTTTATAAATAGCTTTGGTTTCTACTTTCTCTCTCTCAAAAACAAAAGATGTTGCACGTATTTACAGCTTTTCCTCTACACGTATTATAAAGCATTTAGGTGCAGTTTTCTTTTTCTATTAGAATTTTCGAAAAATCAACAAGATTGGCTTTTCTCTCACCTTTTCCCCAGATAACGACTCTATCGTCAATGAAGACATGATCATCTTTCACCGTTCTTCTGTCTCCACTGACAACCACTTTCCATTCCGCATGAGCTTTCCCTCGAAGTAGCACACGGATAGCTGAAACAAAAAATCACCAGAATTACAGCTTAAGCTATGAATTCCCCGGATAGCTGAAATAAAGTCACGAAAATCACAACTTTAATTTAAAATTTCACGGACAGTTGAAACGAAATCGCCTGGATCAAGTTTCATACCTAAAAATTTCATGAATGGCTGAAAAAAAAAATAATCAGAATCACAACTCTTAGGTAAAAATACCGTGGAAGGCTGAAAAGAAATCACTAGGATTACAATTTACGACTTTAAATCTAGGTGTGTTTTTGCTTTCTCTAATCTAGACACATCTTTATAATTCAGTACATATATGTACTTTTCATATATGCAGTCAGACCTCGATATATGGTCACCCGCTTAGAAGATCGCCCCGCATATAAGGTCACTTTTCTAAAGTCCAAGCTCGCTGAATTGGAATTCTATGTTATGTATTATCGGATATATTGTCAGATCATAATACATTACTCGCTTATAAGGTGATGTCTGATTTCTTTAACTTTTTTCATTGCATAATAGATTCAGTTCCAAGAATTTTCCGCGATATACGATCCTTAAAAAGTGAAAAGTCATTTTTCCTATTAACGTAGTAAATTAACGGTAGAAAGTGAGTGTTACGACAGTGATACTAAAAATGAAGCATTAACATGCGCACTCAGTATGTACATATCACAATTTTTTACCAGTTATTAGAAGCCGAAGAAAATTTTCAGAAGATTCTTAGAAACCATTGTGCTTAAACTAAAGAAAAAACGCGTCAGTCCTGTATTAAACCAATTTTAAGTAAGGTAAGTTGCACATTTGTTCTTTTCTTGGGAATATTTGAATGCAGTTTTATTCCAAATGGAAGTTTTAAAAAAGCATTTCGAAATTTCTTAATTCCAAAAATTGCAATTGGTTCAAATCAATTCAACTATTATAATTTAATTAACTGATGTTTTTAGACGTATTAAATTTTGAAAAGAATTAATGTATACATCCTTGTAAATACATCCCTATTTATCAATAAATATACATATGAATCGGTTATAAGGTCACCCCGCTTATAAGGTCAGTTTTGTGAAGTCCCGTGGAGTGACCTTATATCGAGGTCCGACTGTACATATAGTTTCCTTTTCTACTTCCACTTGAAACATATATTTTGTGCAATTTTCCAATTCAGAATGGAAGATGTTTTTATCCTTTAAACTTTTAAACCATTTTAAAGTTGGGAGAACTAAAGCCGTAGGATGGAATTTAGGAAAAATTTAATAATGAACAAGAATAAGGATAATCACTACAATGAGTTACTTTGAAATAAAACCGAAAAATAAAAAAGAACCTACTCTGTCTTCGGATACATTTTTCTTAAATTATGACTTATCCTACAGGAGGTTTGGAGATCAAAGCATCACAATTTCGTATTGCGATGTTCTTTCTATAGTGATTTCACTAAATATTTCTTTTTTTGCTAAATCTCTTTGAGAGACAACTATATTTCAATTCTAAATACACAAGAACATTGAGAAAATTTTCCTTTGCAAAAGGAACATCTTTTGCGTGACGAAAAAAAAAAAAAAAAATAATTCGAACTGTTTAGGTGTCATGAAATTAGAAATCACCATAAATGGCAAATTTTTCCATTGCTGATGTTTCTTGACTGACACGCATTTAAAATTAACTCATGACGGTAAGGAATTTTCTTTAAAAATTCATTTTGATTCATTGCATTAGTATAATACCAAAGAACTTTTACTGAGTTAAATTTTAATGGTGCTTTTGCAAACATTGAACTTTATTTTTAAGAATGCATACAACAAAGTTTATTTTTGATTCTTTATGTTTCGTTGTACAACATGATCTCTTCAAACAGCCAAGACATATTTTTTTGCTCCTTTTCTGGAAAATACAACTAAAATGTTAGGAAATAGTTTTACTCACACGCAGTTGGGTTGAAGTGTCTGAAAAGTATTGATCATGTCTCTGGAGTTGTATGCGAATGGCGATACTTTCTAAAACTTGCCTTTGAATAACATCTCTCTCCTTGGAGAGTAAAAAACTTAGGATGCATTTATTCATAACTTTTATAAAAGAGGGAAGTTTGGATGCTAAAAGCTGGCGCAACAGCTGCAAGAATTTTGTATGCTCAGAAAAAACACCAACTGAGAACAGCGTTTACTTTCCAGAATTAAAACAGAAAAGAAAAACAATGGTAGGCTTCACCCCTAAGTTAAATGTATCATTACGAAGGATTTTTTTGCATAAAAAATCGGATAAAAGGACTAAATTTCAAAAGCATCTTATGCAAGTATGAAGTACAGAAAAAATAGTGAAAAGTACTTTTAACAAGTTAAGGAGACAACTGGATAAAGATTGCTCTTAGTGAGTTCATAAATAAAAACAATCCTCTTTGACAGTAGTACTGAAACTATATCAGTTGTATTTTCATTACTAGTACATTCATTTCAGTTACTTACATTATTAAGGGGAATAAATGTAACAATGACATCATGCGCTAACAAACAGTCATGAAATCAAGTTTTTCACACCCAGTTACAGTCTACCCAAGGGTTACATGGATTGGCAACCGTCCAGTTAAGACGAATCTATCTGAATGAGGGGGAAGTTACAATTTGATGTGCGTATTCCGCTCATTCGAATGTGACTCTACTAAATTTCAGGGCTAATATACATCTGCAAAAGCAGTCATCTCTAAAAACTAAAAGATGCGTTCATTTCCACCTGTAAACCGGATGTTTGCGTTTTCATCTAATCGGTGGTCAGACTGTACTCTCAGAGAGTGTAGTATTCGACACATTGCAGAAAATTGTATGCGTAAATTCATCCAAAAAAGACGGAAGGATCTAAAAAATTGAAATTCTGCTTTCCTATACACCAACCAGTGGTACAGCTAAGATTATTTTTCGAAAGGGGATCTGAGAAAGAGAGAGAGAGGGAAAAAGAGATTATTTACAAAAAAAAAAAGAAAAAAGAAAAAAAGAAATAAAAACAAGAAAAAAGAAAAACTCAGCATAATAACAGATGTCCTCAACTCAAATGCAGTGAAGCTTTAAATTCTCGAACAAACTTCTAAACCGGGATTTGAAAACGTTTTTACCCCAACAATCTTTTAACAAAAGAACTCATACCATGCTTTGAGTTTAAGTGACATCTTACCAAAAAATCTATTTTAATGTAGCACCATTTTTTTTTTTTTTTTGTAAAATAATAACATGCAAGTATTTTAGTTCTATTATAGTTACGCCACTTGTAAAATTAAGTAGCAAATCGTGGTGGATCAAACATTGCGACACACACACAAGAAAAAAACGAGCTGATGTGTGCAGCAGCACATGACTTCCTTTTACTTCAATTTAATGTCATTTCCCCATTATTGGCATTTTAAATGTAAATTCAATAGTTTATTCTCTAAATATCACAAACAGTGAACAAATTGAAACCAAATAAAAAAAAATCGCCAAATTTGTCGCCAAGTTGTCGACAAAACTTGGCGACCAAAATACCGGCGATATATCACCAAGTGTCCGCCAAATTATAGCACCACTTGAGTTTACATCGAAATTAACAATGATTTTCCCCCAAAAAGGGGCAAAAGACCCCTTTAGAAACACCCGAATGCAACCAAAAGGGGAGGTGCACAACTAGACCCCACTAAGAGTCTACGTACCAAATTTCAATTTTCTAGGACATACTGTTCTATAGTTATGCGACATACACACGCACATGCGTACATACAGACATCACGAAAAAATTCGTTGTAATTAACTCGGAAATCGTTAAAATGAATATTTCGCGTGTCTATACGTTTTTAGACACTTATCGAATATCCACGTGTGGTCGAGTAGAAAAAAAAAAAACACAACATTCATTCGGGGGTGAGTAAAATGGAAATTAAGGTCAATTTTTCAGTGAAAATTTTTTCGCAAATACAATACTTCCTTTTTACTTCCTTAAAACGTTTTTACTTCCTTTTACAAAAAAGGAAGTACTGTATTTGCGAAAAAAATTTCACTCAAAAATCGACCTTAATTTCCATTTTACTCACCCCCGAATGAATATTGAGTTTTTTTTTTCGACTCGACCACACGTAGATAAGTGCCTAAGAACGTATAGACACGCGAAATGTCCATAATGATGATTCCCGAGTTAATTACAACGAATTTTCTCGTGATGTCTGTTAATACGTATGTATGAGCGGATGTATGGCGCGTAACTCAAGAACGGTGAGTCCTGAAAAGTTGAAATTTGGTACGTAGACTCCTAGTAGTGGGGTCTAGTTGTGCACCTCCTCTTTTGGTTGCATTCGGGTGTTTCTAAAGGGGTCTTTTGCCCCTTTTGGGGGGGGGGGAAATCATTGTTAATTTCGATGTAAAACTCAACTGGTGTTATAATTTGGCGGACACTTGGTGATATATCGCCAGTCTTTTGGTCGCCAAATTTTGTCGCCAACCTGGCGACAAATTTGGCGATTTTTTAAAAATCTGTTTCAATTTGGCCACTGTTGGTGATATTTAGATAGTAAAATATTTTAACAACATTAAAATTTCCAGTAATGGGGAAATGACATTAAATTGGAGTAAAAGGAAGTCATGTGATGCACACATCAGCTCGCTTGTAAAAGGAAGTAAAAATAGTCATTTTTACTGAAAGGAAAATCCGTCATTAAGAAAAAAATTTTTTTTTTGTTGAGGTTTTGTGCTTTTCTAGTCGTTTAAAATCTGCATTCTTAAACGCAAAATTTATTGTTAAACTGGCATCAGACAATCGAATAACGAAGGCATATCTAAAGTATACTGCCATCTCTACTAATAATAAAGCTGAAAGTCTGTCTGGATCTCTTCTCCTTCCTTGATCTCAATCCCTTTTTCCTTTCTTGTTTGTTTGTTTATCATGTTTCTTTGTTTACTGAACTGCCAAATCTCCATGGATTGACTTTCGTTTGGCAAAATGTAAAAACAGCAATAACCATGTCTGGCGACCAAAACATTTTTCTGACACCTATGATTTTAATGTTTATGTCGGACTCTTCTCATAACACACACTATATTTATACACTCACTTCTTTTAATGTTAAAACTTTTAATTTGAAAGCAGGCTCAAAAAATGGAGAGCTTTCATTTTCAAAATTAGATACAGTCAACTTCAGTTTTGCATGCCACTTTCGTAGCACTTTAAAAATTTGTCATGTAGAACTATTTTAAATTGTTCTGTAAGTATTCGTTTTTCAAAAAGAAAAAAAAAAGAGAGAGAGAGAGAGATAGAGAGAGAGAGGAGAGAGGGGGAGAGAGGAGGGGAGAGAGAGATATTCTGTGCTTATTGGAAAATTGCCTTTTCAACTGTGATTGAAAAAATTTACAATTTTTTCCTTTGTAAAACCATAAAAGATGAGGATAATGATGTTTGGTTACCTAATGAGCAAAACTGAATATATTACATCGATATTTTGCGATACAAACTGAGTCGATATATTTGGTGTCGATTGTATTAATCTGCTTACTAGGTGCTTCGGATTTTTCACTTCTCTTTTCTTGATTCATTTGAAATTGTGGGGAGAATTAAATTTGGTCTGCGTTCAAGTATCCAGTTACAAATTGTCTTGAATTCAGTATTTACTGACTTTGAGCCAATTTTTATCTACTTGACGAGTCCGAACCAGGCTGAAGTGTTCTTGAAAGAAAATGCATCTCATTCTTTTCCTTCAATGGAGGACTTTTTTTAAACCGCTCATAATAAAGTGAAAGATTTGGGTATGGTTAGCAGTATTGTAGCATTACACAAATTGTGGAGTTTGTTACATCATTGTTTTAAAAATTAAAATTGTTGAAAGAACCTTGCACTATTATTTGTGTAATGTCCCACCTGCAGTCAGTAGAATTCAAAGCGCATGCGTTAAGATCAGCATCGGCACGGAGCTGGTAAACTCTTACTAGTGAAACGAAAAACGGCTTTTGTGGCCGAACGGTAAAAACTCGTGCTTTGCTATCTGTCTGGGAGATTCGCGTTGTGGGTTTGAACATCACTCAGTTGTTCTGCGTGGTTCATTTTTAATGCTTAAAACAGTGGTTTCCAATCTGTGGTACGCGAGTTCCTAGACAGCCCGCTTATCACATCCAAAGACTGCAGTTTCGGTGTTATTAGTCAGTCTGCATTAGTGAATAACCGAGTTGGAGGCAGATGTTATCTCATTGAAGCTGAGAGTGCCAACAATCTCGTAGATAAAATAAATTTATCCTCATCACTGCCATCAGCAGTAAGTTACCACCCCTAAGTTACCACTCTTTACTTACGCTTGAACAGATCTGTATCTGCCCAGTGGCTATCGAGTGGAACAGTGAGTAGGCAATGGGCGCCACCGGAGTCAGGCCTGTACCTGGGTCCACGGTGTCTAGAGTCGTAAGTGGTTGGATTTCGTTCCCGTAATGGTTTAGGGGGCCCCGGCCGAAAGGTCTGTACTCTGGAAGCCCACGATGGCATAGCAGAGCGGGGTTCCCTATTGTGCACCACCCCTAAGTCAGGGCTAAGACACAACTATATGCAATGTACCAGACAGCCCGCTTATCACATCTAGAGACTGCAGTTTCGGTGTTAGTAGTCAGTCTGCATTAGTGAATAACCGAGCTGGAGGCAGATGTCATCTCATTGAAGCTGAAAGTGCCAACAATCTGGTAGATAAAATAAATTTATCTCATCATTGCCATCAGCAGTAAGTTACCACCTCTAAGTCAGGGTTAAGGCACAACTATACGCAATGTACCAGACAGTCCGCTTATCACATCCAGGGATTGCAGTTTCGGTGTTATTAATCAGTCTGCATTAGTGAATAACCAAGCTGGAGGCAGATGTCTTCTCATTGAAGCTGAGAGTGCCAACAAACTGGTAGATAAAATAAATTTATCTCATCACTGTCAGCATCTCTGTATGTGATAATCGTGCTGTCTGGTATACTTCATATAGTTCTGCTTAGCCCTGGAGTAAGAGCGGTAACTTACCGCTAAATACCCAAATTTTGCCTTCAATTCACAACACGAGTCGAACCGCACCATGCTGTGGACACTCGCTGGTAAGATAAATTTACTTTGTCTACCAGTTTGTTGGCACTCTCAGTTTCAATGAGATGACAGCTGCCTCCCAGCTCGGTTATTCACTAATCCAGACTGACTATTAAAAACGAAACTGCAGTCTCTAGATGTGATAACCAGGCTGTCTAGTATACTGCATGAAAACTTATTTCAAAACTTTGACTGGAACGTGCAGCACTGGATTTGTAGCTTTTCTTAATTTCTTTTTGTGCAATAAAAAAATGTAAAGAGAATTGAAGCGAAGTAAAGTTATTTGGCTTGGCTCAAAGTTTTCCCAAATGACTATTATTTGAAAGTTATCTTTGTTACTGCTCACAGCTTTGTATTTCCTTCTTGTATTCTTTGTTTTCAAGAAACGACATTTTTCTCTCAAGACACACAGAAATTTTAAAAGATACTCAGAAAATACATTATTATAAAAGTTACTAATAACATTAATTGACCATAAATATTGTTTTGTGTAAACAAATCTTACGCTAGAAGCGAAACGGTAATGATTCTTTCAACACTGCTCACAAAAGGGATAGAAAAAGAAAATAAAAGAAAAACATGAAGCAAATTTGAAACGATTTACTCAGTCTACCCATATAAGCAGCAATTAAACGAACAAGTTCGCACACACCTTGAGTAAATGACCATGCAATAACCAAATCACTTATATTAAAACATTGTGAAATTTTAAGTGACAACATGTATATGTTACAGCGTTTGGCATATTTGCCATTCTCGCGTTAAAAACAAACCTGAATGAGAAAATGAATGAGCAAGACAAACGTGTGGTAATCACGGAAGCAATTGAATGCACTTAAATCCGAGACCTGCAGGTTGGGAAACGGAATAAAAAGGGCCATTCAGTGGCTCGTTCGTTTATTCGTTCGTTTATTTTCCGCAGTAAAGAGCAATTAACCAACATTCGCTTCTTCCTTTGAGAGTTGAATAATTCAGCATCCTCGGTACAGCTTATTCAGAATATTTTTTTAACATTTATTTCTCGCGTGTGGCAACGCCCGATTTAATATTTAACGCTTCTCCCAGCCATCACATTTGTTGGGAGATTTCAACACAGCGTCTTAATAGCTCCAAGAGTTTTCCCAGATAGGAATTCGGGATTCTATTGAAAGCGCTCATTAAAACTTAATTCAATGGGAAAGGAGTGTATTAGAAGAGTAGCGGTAAAAGCGGATTTCATGGCTTTAAAACGATTTTTTTTTCTCCGGGAGATTCTGTCGGTAAAACAATACGCGGATTTATCAAAAATATTTTCGAAAGGAGAAAACAGTGCTTCAAAAGAAATTCAATCCTCGAAGAGAAAAGGAAAATAAATCAAGACTTTCTTCTGTTTCCGAAATAAATTGAGTTCAAGAAGAAAAATATCGCAGTGTACTAAAGCAAGAAGGAAAGAAAGTTTTTTATGTTGACAATTACAGTATATTTTTCAGAGGTACAAATATAACGGAAAGTGTTTTCAAAATTTAACGAGGCTACTATTCTTTGAGTGCAGACGGTGGGAATGAATTCTCGTGAAACAAATAAATCAATAAAAGGATTTAATTGTGATAACTTTTTATAAGAAAATAATTTACTTTTCGTCAAAATTCTTTAACGACTAGAAATGTCTTCTCTTATTAGTTAACAATGGCGCTGTTAATCTCAAGACACTAAAAGCAGATGAAGGTAATTCGCAATTCCAATAAACTATAGGGGGAGCTGCAGCCTCTGTCTAATGGCGGATGAAAAAGGTAAAACAAATAAATGCCGTAACTTATAACTTGCTTTGACGCTAAGTGAATGAAAGTAATTTTTCATCGTGTTTGTGGGAAGTTTTCTTTTCTATTCTTCTGAAATTACACTACACCACAAACTGTCTGAAGTCTGTAATTTACCCCAAAGAAAACACGTGGAATGGAATGTTTTACCCTTTTCTTTAGTATTGTTAATCACCGCAAGGTAGCGTATTCGCGCTCTGGAGTTGCGAATAGATCGATTACAAGTATAGAAATGATATTTTTGCTCACTGAAATCTATTTTCAATTCGTTTGAAAATATTTAGAATTATAAAAACATCCACGCATTACATTATTTATGATCTCTTCACATTCTTAAACTTACAATAAAGTGTGTTCCCTACATCACTTGTCCATGGTTCTCCTATTAAACTGTTTTCCTTTTATGTGAAGTAAAACAACAAGCAATATTCAAAGTTTCAGCAACGGTTTGAGAAAAATCTGAAGAATTCTATAAAGGATATTTTTCTACTCAAAGAAATGCAACTAAAAATATAGGAATATAAATAATATAGGGGAATGTGGGGCAAAGTGAAGAGGTGAAATATTTACTCTGCTTTTAGCACCACCTATCTGGTAATAGTTTAACTATGTAGTAGAACATGTAGTCTATTCCACTCAGGAAAAAAAATACGTTTGAAGTTTAAAGTTAATGATAATACAGGCAATTTTCAAAAAATGAAAATCATATTATAATGTTTAGCTGTAATTCAAAAATTATTTTGATTACAAAATGGGAAAAAAAACAAGAGTAATTGACATTAATATTTAATATTAATCGAAACTTTCTATGATTCGATGCAGTATTTATTTAGTTCATATTAAGCTCATTTGTATTTTAAATGTTTTGCACAATTAATTATATACATGCGGGGCAAAGTGGATGGAGAAAAGTGAAATAGTTCTTTTCGTTTGCTCATTCAATCATTTACTAAATCATTTACATATTCATTTATTAATTCATTTACATTCCTTTAGAGGTGGGCAATGTCGTTCTTTTTAGTGGTCCGTTCATCAGAGGATCGTTCATCCTTTTGTTCCGTTCATTCAACTCGTTCATTTGAACGAATTCGTTCATTTAAAAAATGTTGCTGGTGATCTCTCTGTACGACCTACTCACGTACATTCGAAATGTTTCATTAGATCTGTAATACGCTTGATAGGAAAAATAACTTTAATCATCTAAAAGTAAGAAAATATTTATATAAAAAATGAATTAAAAAAACTTGATTCAGGTTTTAATGTATCAAGCAGTAATAGTTCATTTTGTAAGATATTTCTCAGTTGCCGATTGGTAAAATATGTTTTCCATTCGAAAAATTGCAGGATCAATTTTAGTATGTCACAAAATTAAGTTATTAAATTTTACTATATAAAAAAAATAAATAGTTTGTGACGTCAGAAAATTAGCAAAATTGAACTTATGTGAAATAATGTACTAATTCTAAATAGCAATATCATATCTCCAAGTGTTGTATGATCACAGGTGAAAATAAAACAAAGGAACAGAAAAATAAGGTAACATTTTTTTAATGGGGCGGGAGGAAGGAATTAGACAGTAATAGTCCTTAATAAAAAAAATTCTGGATATTGAATGTTAAATAACGGACGGGACGACTCGGAAGTCGCCAAGCAAGTTAAAAATAAGGCCAAATCAATATAGATGGTAGTTGGCAGGAGGGATATTACAAAAGACAAAAGGATCGCCAGAAAACAGACAAAAGGTACTTTTAGAAATAATTTTGGCAACAGAAAGAGCGAGAAGAAGTTTAGCGGAGGCGTGGGACAAGAAGTGAGTGGAAAGTTCAAATATTTTGTTAGTAGCCCAAACAAGTTACACAAAATATTACTAATGGATACATTGAAAAATTACAAATGAACTTCAACTTCCGGTTAAAGAAAAATGATGAATAACGCAGCAAGCAAAGAAGTTCGAAGTGAATATATTGTACTGCACTGAGAAAAAGGAAATTTGAGATTTATTAAGAGTTAAAAATTTAAAGATGAATGCAATTTAAAAAAATGTAATTTTTTCACAAGTGCATCAATACAATATTCCAAACTGCCCACCTGAACGACCGTTCAGAAGAACGGTCGTTCATTTTTTAGGTGAACGAACAGATCCGTTCTTTTTAAGGATTCGTTCTTTTTGACTCGTTCGTTCATGAACGACACATCCCTACATTCCTTCTTTCAGTAATGGGGTCGTTTCAGAAATTTTAAAAGTATTTTTTTCTGAAAGAGCATGCTTAAAAACATAGGATCTGACCATTTTTTAAATAATTTGTTCAAGTTTAATATTTTTAAAAAATTACTTAAATCGGTGCGCTTTCATTGTTTATATTTCTGAGGATGACATCACAAATCATGAAATGCCATTCAGTGTTGCCATTCATGGAACAAAATATTTAATTCACATCTTTACTCACGTGTATTGACAACGATATGGTTGATAGCAAGTGTAGAGCGCAATATTTAATTCGCTTCTTGATTATCATAACGTGGAAACGCAAATGCGCCAAAGAGCATCATTTGTGACGTCATCAAGATCACGCCTTGTTTGAAAAATCGGACATTAAAAAAAAAATAATTAAAAAATAACTGTTAGGAAAGTGAAAGTATCTTCTGGGTCACGTTATTGTTTTTACTCATTCTATCAATTTCAGTGACTAAAAGTAGTACTTTTGACTGAGAAGGAAACAACCCCGTTCACCCCCAATTTCTTTTTCATTCGCTATTTTATCCGCACATTTATTTTTTCTTCATACATTAAGTATTTTATTCATTTAATTATTCGTTTATTGCTTCATTATCTTTTAATTACTTATTCAACACTTTATTTACTCACTCATTTGATCAAAATTACTTTTTATGATTGAATAGAACATTTTTCATAAGCGAAATATTTCATGTTTTGAAGGCCCAAATGTTCCGCCAAAAATAAAAAATAATGTTTCAATGCAAGTATTGCAAAAAATACAATGCTATTTCTTTGTATACTGTGATTTTCAACAGAAATAATCAATTTGTTCATTTTGAAAAAGCTTATAGTCATCTTAGCTGTTTCATTTTGCCCCACGTATTGCTACAAAATAAAGATGAAAGGCTTTGCCAAACTGAAAATTAAATATTCACTTCAAGGGAACACATTAAATTAATTTTATGTGAAATCTATATAAGATCACAAAATTTTGTGACATCATCGTGGACAAGTATCTGATTCTTGAAAATTCTAGTTATTTACAAGTAAGACATTTTAATGCTTTCATTAACCGCTAAGCCAAGTTATTGCACTTGAATAGCATTATTCTGGATTATCGTCCATCAACGCCCACGCTCTTTTCCAGTAGCATGTCGTCGACATACACCCACAACAAACACCCACTAAATGTTATTTTATGGGATATTTTACGACGAAATGTCCGTTCTTTACGTCAAGAGTGAGATATATTATCCAAAAATACCAACACGGCTACTTATCATTTAGTTCTCATGAGAGGCAAAAATTTGATGCGCGTGTTCCGTTCATTTGAATCATGATTTTAAGCGACTCTGCTTAATTTAGAGACTTACATACATCATCAAAACCTGACATCCCTGAAAACTAATAGATGTGTCCATTTGCGCCGGTAAACCGGATGTTGCCATTCCAGCTAATCGGTGGTCAGACTGTTCTAAAGACATTTGAACATATCATAGTATTTTTGTTAGAAATTCAGATAAAGGTAATGGTAATGCAAAAACTAAGTGCAATATTGATAGAAATATATTTTCTATCTATTAAAATTAGATTCTTTGCGCTAAAAAAAAAGGAAGAACCAGGAAATGTTTTTAAAAAATTCTGCTTAGTGATGAAAAGTTTTATAACGCGTTATATAATTATAGTTCCAATGTGTATTTGAAATTATTAATTCACTAGAAAATCGCCTGTCAAGGTATGACGGGTGAAAATTGCATCTACATTTGAACGAAGCAATTGTATGTTTGGTGATAGTTTAATAGTTAAAATTTCAACCCTAACTCCAGTGGGTGAACCCTAAACTCTTGAAGATAGAGTTCATTGTTGACCACTTTTTTGTTTCTTCATTCCCCTGAAATGTCCGTCTTTCCCGTAAAACAGTTAAGTTATCGGATCCAGTTCAGACTGGTCAAAATAAAGCATTTCCTTGCATGTCAAATATTACTAAAAATATTATCAAATTATCATGCTATGGCGCGAGTTACATCGTTGATGACGTTAGAGCGTTACTCGATCAGTGAATTTGCTATTATATGTATGAGTACAATAAAAGGTCTGCTGCAAAAGCTAATGCATTTTCCACACATGCATGATCTGTTCACTAATCAAGTAAATATATTTAAGAGTTGAAGATTCGGGATTTTTGATTTTAAGTTACAAAATACATAAACTATTATAGGAGTCAGTGTTCTTCAATTTATTGTTATCGCATCTTTCTATCCATTCGCATAGAAAACTTTTAAATATCTAGTCTAAACTGCTGCCACACAAATTGCACAAATCTGTCGAGGAAACCAGCCAATTAAAGGCTAAACCGATGTACGAAATAACGAGACGATGCTGTGACTTCAAAGTGAATAAATGAATTGCTCGGATTGGATTTGGTCCTCCATCCGGCTCCGATCGATTTTGACGATTGACCCGATCGATAAAAACAGACCATCCAAACGTAAATGGGATACTTTACAATGATAATAATAAGAAGGAAGCATTCGATTTTATCTTCTGTTTTAAATTGAGATCTGCAGTGCCTCCCTTTATCTTCGACGGAAACATTTTCTCTATTTTTTGATAGCGAATGGAATGAGGATGAGCTTCCCGATCTAATGGAACAAATGTAGCTAAGTTCTGCTAACTATGATAGATTGTGGTAGACTTTTTGTGAAGTTGAAACACTTAAGTCCCTGAATAACGTTTAAAAATATACATTTTTTAAATATTATATTTATCCTTTTTAATAAGGAAATAGAAAATAATTTCCCGCCAATAGTTGAGGCAAAACTAACCTGGCAGCATTGTGAAGGCTACTCCGATCCTAATTACTGCATTACGATGGCGCCAGGGTAGGTTTGCCTCAACCATAGTTTAACAAATGATAGTAGCTATAATAAAACATCTGGCCATTTCTGACTAATAGGGGAAAGTGGGTAAATTCTGTGCATGATGGTAATTTTGTGCTCTTGTGATCCCGTGTTCACATAATACAAACGGTTCTGTGTACGTTAAAATTTGCACGAGAGCTAGAAAACTTACTGTAAAGAAGACGTCATTATGCTTGTTTGTTTTGTCTGTTTGTGTGTTATAATACAGTCTGAGTAAAAACTTTAAGGCCAATATAATTTTCTTTGAAAAAAGGAAAATTAAATTAAAGGGATTTTAATATTATTGTATTATTAATTATTAATGTTCATTGGTAAGAAATAACGCAACAGACAGGATTTGTAAAGCATGCAATAACCAGAAAAGCAGTGGTTTATTCAAAGTTGGCATTTCAGCTTGAGTAAAAACTTTAAGGCCACTAGTATTTTTAAAAAACTGCAAGTACTTATACTGTAATCAATGTCACCTCAGTTAACAAGATTGTGGAAACCCTTCAACTTGCAGTTTTGTGATTAATTTCTTCAAAGTTTTTGTCCTACTTGTGACGATATCGTAAGGTAAAAAGTTAACTGTTCAAGAAAGAGGGCAGATTGAAGCTTTTTCTTCAACAAGGATAAGTAGGCGTACTATTGCGAAAAAATAGGAAGATCGAAGACTGAAGTCCACAATTTTGTTCGATTTAAACACAATTAGGGTAAAAAGAAAACCCGGGAAAACTTAAAGCTTTGTCCTCGCGTCATGGAAGAAGAGTTTGGACATTATTACATTACCTGAAAAGTACTCAACCAGGAAACTTATTCAGACGATAGGTTTAAATGTTTGTCGTGTGCAAATTTTATTAATGCTGCAAAATTGCTCAACCCTCATTTATTGAAAATGCATAATATAGAGAGTTTTAACTTTAGCTAAGAAATCATGACCTGGGATAACCAATGAATACAAATATTTATACGCGTCCCATATTGGACCACTCATAGAACGCGACATCAAATTTTTTTAAAATTGTAACTATGTTATTACTAGGATGTGTTTAGACATATAAAACAAAAATTTTGAAAATATCTTTTATATTTTAAAAAATACAAGCTGTCCTATAAATAGGACAACGGTCCAAAGCACTACAAAAATCTCAAATTTTTATCTTACCTTCTGAGGAAAAAAAAAAATCACAGATGAAACTTTGGAAAACATACTAAACAAAGTCCAACATTGCATTTTTGGCATATAGTTGTTGGTTTGCGCTTACAATTTTTCAATTGGCATTTTCTTTGGCGACCATCAACATTTTTTACCAGTATATGCTCATTGTTGAGATGAAGGAGTTCTTTGTTATTTTGTAGCAGACTGCGCTGTCTTATTTTATTCCTTGGAATTGATTCACCTAAGTAACTAATTGTTACTGATCGTCGGAAGCTTAATATATCTTGTGCTTCACTCGGACAAAATAATTTAGAAAGCTTCCAGGCTGCAACAAGAGCTGTTTCAAAGCAGTTCAAGAAAAGTGGCCAATACCACTTTTTTCCTTGGATTGAAGCAAAATAAACTTCAGCATGACTGTCAAAAAGGTCTACTCCATTTTTATATTTGTTATAGGTGGTGACACAATATGGCACATCGACTTCTTTTCTGCCTCCCTTGATCCGGCGTTCTACTTTGTTTTTCACTTTTGTATCTTCAAAATTGCTCATCAAAGAAACGACACGATTATCATTCCAGCGTACTGCAGCAATTTTGTTTCCAGCATCAAATGCTGCGTCGGAAGTACCTCTTTCTGTCTTAGACAAATCTTTCACAGACTTCAATGGACATTTTGCCATCCTATTGACTCTTACAGTCCCAGTTGCACAAAATTCCCTTTGCTTCAATCGAACAAGTAACCCATGGGAGGTAAAAAAGTTATCCATGTATACCTTGTGAAATGCAGGATTTTTCACAACAGATAGTAAATTTTCAACTACGCGTTGAGAAAGTGGTTCGTTACATTTTTCATGAGCTCCTTGATAGAGAATGATATTGAAAGTGCCATCGTAAGATGCCAGCATCCATAATTTGTATCCAAATTTTACTGGCTTGTTTTTCATGAACATCTTACAGCTATGTTTACCAAAATAACGCACCATTCTTTCATCAATTGTTAGATTCTCTGAAAAAAAACTCCAAAACTACTGCAAAGCAACAATAAGTTTTTCAAACAATGATCGAATTTTGTAATAACGATCTCTTTTGTCGATTGTGGAATTTTCATTGAAATGAAGATAATGTTTGATGTCACTGTATTTTTTTCTTGATTTTTTTTCTTTTGCATTACTAATGTTGTGCATATATCTGGAACATTTTCCCAATACATTTTTTCACGAGATAAACTGTGATAACCGCTATAAAACATAACACTAGGAACAGCTTGAATTCACTCTCAGAAAAGAATGATCATTCTTTTGGGAAGCATATCAGTTCGTCTCTCTAACGGTGTGTGATATCATGTCTTCAGCCATTATATGAAAAAGTTATTTTGATTCACAATTTTTCCACTTCACATCCTTCATTTCGAAAATAGCCCCATCGGGTTTGTTTTTCGTAAAAATTTCTACAGTTCCAGCAGCATCTTATACATCAGATTTGTCATTCAATGCTGGTGTATGACAATTTGTGAAAGAGTCGTCTATTTCATATTCGTCACTAACTAAATCAGGTTCGGGAGGAATAATAATCACTTCTGGTTCATCAATTTCATCATCAAGAGAGAGAATTTATATAATCAAGAGCTTCCTCAACTGTCAGAAATTTTTTCATCATTTTATAAAAATCTCATTATTTCACATATCATCTAAGAAACACCCTGCACTGCAAAGCGAGTCAAAAAGTAAATGATACTCCGCTCTTAAAGGAATCCTAAATTTCAGAATGGTTTCCTCTAAAGAGAACAGGTGTACACATACAAAAGATTTCGTTTCAAGGAATGCAAATCTTTACATATCTTGTACATACCAAAATATTACTTAGTGGGGAAAGGGGAAGCTTCTGTCAATCAATTAGACACCTTTCCACCTTAAAACTCCACCCATTTGATCTTGGTTTGTTATTGTATGAATACAGCTTGTTTCACGACTATTTTTGTAGGAATGTGAAACAGAAAAAAATAAGGGTTGGTATTGGACTGTTGTCCTGTTTTTAGGACACCCGAATATTTCGCTAAATAAACCTATAAAATATAATTGTTTTCTTGAACTTTATTATTTATAGCAAAAGCACTGTTCTTCTACTCCAAAAATAAATTCATAAATTTCTTTTTAAAATGAATGTATAATTTTTAATTAATCATAAAATAACATATGTTTATTAAGTTCTAAGTTTTATGGTTATTTCCCAATTTAAATTAAATTTATTTGACAAACTTTTGCTTGTATATTATACACACCTACGTCAGAAAAAGTATGTGACAAAGTTTATAAAAATCGGTCTATTTATTTGTGATTTATACTTGTTTATTTCAGCTGTCCTATTTATAGGACAGCGGTCCAATATGGGTTAGTAGCAATTTCATGGTCGGAAGATAAGGAGAAAAAGCTCAATGATTTAAAATTTTTACCTGCTGTCAGTTCATATTTGTTAACAAATGTGTGTTCTGACCCGCGAAATTCATCTCAATATGAGATCGGCTCTCTAGGACATGTTTTGTTTTTCTAATTTTTAATTTAATATTAGTTTTTGTTATTGATTTGGGGTGTCTGTTATTCTTCATTTTTGTTTTTCTCGGCATCCTTCAAAAAAAGTGAGACTAAATTCTCTATTTACTGTTTGTAAAGGTGTTCCCGGCTGCATTTAAGCATACGGTACTCGAATTTGGACATGTGAATAACACTCGCTCTTCATTGGTCGAATCGTCTGTCAATCAATCAATCGCCTTTCGCTGGAAGTGAACTGAGAACGTTAGGTTCGAATGTAAACATCATGTTAAAAGCTGTTTACTGAGTTGTATATTTGAGAAATAAATTGCTTTGTTGAGATATAAATTGTTTTGCTATCTTTTTATGTTTCTCGAAAGCATAGTGGCCGCAATTTTGCTCTGATTTCAAAAAGAAGGTTATGTTTGAGCGGCTACTATTTTGTTGTTTACATTGTGGATTTCTGTTGCTTGCGATTCGAGTATGCTTCTTTATTGCCTTTTTCTTTAATGAATTTTATGCATAAGTGGCGTTTTGTTTTACGCATGGAATGGATCATTGAGAATACTCACTTTTATCTCATTGTTCGATCATTACTAAGGTGAAGTTTGCTACAAAATAATCTTACAATAAATTTTTTCCAAAGTTACTATGAATCGTTATACCAACTGAAACTCGAGTGATGCAATAACTAGAAGCAAACTTAAAAGAGACATTAAAAAGACGATGATTTAAAGGCTTGCAAAATAGCTCAGAAAAGTTATGTGGAATAGTTTGCTGGAAAACATATCCTTTATAGTATATTTAATTTCTGTTCTACGCTGTCACATACTTTAACGCTGATTTAAAACATCAAGTTGCAGTTATTATTATTATCATAGTAATTATTTTCATAGGAACATTTTTTTTCAGTCAAGCATAAGCAAAAAATAACTATAATTGCTTAAATATAAAAAATAACTTCTTTTTCTATTTTAATTGCATTTTATAAGAAATTTTATATATAATTTTGATGTTTAGCTGTGTTTCCCTTTGTCAATTAAAACATTTTGCAATTGATTGATTCAACAATAATTTAAAATATTTTAACACCAATGGCAAGTTTTGTACTAATAAATCCTGCAATACATCACTCTGTAGTTTAACAGTTCAATTAATCAAAATTTACTTTGAAATATAAATATATACATAAATTAGCCATAAATAATTGTTTTTTAATCATTTATTAACACTACAAATCTATAGAAAACATAGCTGCACAATTTAATTTACACGTTCATAACATGTTTAAAAAAATCTTTGAAAAAAAAAGGTATTCAAAGTTCAATTAAGTATTTTAAAAAAAGGACGAAGGAAAAAAATAAACTTACCAGCAAACGAACTTTTGACCTGATGGGCATGAATTTCTCGTGTTCCACTTAGTATTTGTTTTCTTTCCAAATTCTTGGACCAAAGTATCTATGTCTACCGTGGACGTTACGTTACTTCCTATTTAAGATACTTTCATCATTTTCTACAATAATATTGTGAAACTTAGCAGGTAGTTGTTCGCTTTTTATTTTCACGAAGAACGAGAGCGAATCCATATCGGCCATCTCAGAACAACATGGCGCGCGTTTCAGCGGCGGCGGCGCGAAAGGCAATTGATTGACAGACGATTCGACCAATGAAGAACGCGTGTTATTTACATGTCCAAACTCGAGTACCGTATGCTTAAATGCTTCCCGGCTCTGTATTTCGTCGGTCGGAGAAGTTCGGTGGAATGGGTCAGCGCTGCATTTATGCTGAAATAAAATGGGAAAAATTATTTCTAGCCTGTCCAGTAGCAGCTTTACGCTCTTGCTCCTGTATTCCACATCTACTGAGTAAGCTAGAAATAATTTTTCACATTCCATCTAAGCATTAATGCAGCGCTGACCATTCCTTCAAACTCTCCCACAATTTTGACGGAGATTTCTTTAGAGCAAATCATAGTCTTGATTATATTTTTACTGCAGTTGATATTTTTTGAAGAAACTGCCATTATTCTGACGGGAATACCTTCCGTAACAAATTTTACACTTGGATAGTTAGTTGAATTGGGTAAAAAAAATTGAGATCCGTATCCGTAGTTCTTGACACTAGTGATCCGTATCCGTATCCACGGATCTACTTTTTTAACGATCCGGCGCATCACTAAATACTACTATACGCGCAAAAATATTATAATGTGATGCTTACTGGTTAGTTTTTGTTGTCTAAACTAATAATGCATATTTAAAGTTCGAAAAATTCCTTCCAAATTATGAAATTTTAATGTTGTGTTACTAATGATTGTATCGATTTTACGGTACTACGCACTAGTTATGTATGTAAGCTAACTTTGTGGGAGTTTAGCGGTAAGAAAGAGCATCAAATGTAGATTTGAAATCAATAGCTAGTACGTGTTTTCCGAATTTCGAATTGTGTTACTTTCCTTGCCGACGTGCAAAGTGTACTCGAATCAAACCGTTTTAAGCTTCATGGCACTAGAAAAAATGTTTGTCTTTACGGATAATTCTGCGTAATCTTTGCGGTGTAATTCTGCGCAGTAACAACTTGCAAGGTATTTAAATGTTACTAGCACTAATATTTTAATGTTGGGTTTTATGCTTTTAAAATTGAATTAAGAATTAATGCACAGCATGCATTTGCAAAAAAATGTTAATGACGTACATTAAAACAATAATTTTGTTCCAGAGCAGTTCGTCCTTCCTAAGTTTATATTTCGAGCTTGAGAATGTCTCTTGTAGCTTCAACATTGAGGTCCAATAGGAGAAGTCTGTAACTGTTTAATATAATTTATAGTTAAAAGAATATCAGCAAAACAAATCTGGTTTCTGTTTGTGTAAAAATAACATTAAATAATGAATATAAAATTGAAATGGCAGTTTTTTGAAATAACTTTTCCTCAAATCAATGCATATAGAGAAATTACTCAAAATGGGATGTAGAGAATTTCTCATAGCACGGCTGACGACTACCTATTGTGTAGAATTTCCAATTGAGAAGAAATGCCCTTGTAACCATACTGAAGTAGGTTATATTAACCCTACAATTTGCTTCGAAGATAAACTTAAAATTCAGATGGTCAAAAGTCTTTTTTCGTACCCAATTAGAGTGCTTTCAATAGGATGATTGACATCAGTGAAAATGAATTTACCTTTAACAAAGAAATAACCGAATTATTTGGAAAGAAATTACGCAATTTTGCAACAAAATCAGTTGAATTTTAAGCACAGAATAAACGAGTTCTAAATGAAGATAACACAAACACTAAATATTTAACAAGTTCAAAAAAATATTTCCAATATTTGAATCAGTAATACTCAGTATGTTCCTATCATTTTTTCTGAGGGTATACTCAAATCCACTATGCACAATATGTGTATACGACCATATACATAATATGTCCTTTTCCAGAAGTGCTTTTATTTGGTAGACAGTGTACTATGGTAAAGAGTATGTTATAGACAAAATTTCAAGTTTATAGGTGAGAAATTAAAAGAGTTATAACACGTCCAATAATCCGGACATATATTATTGAAATACATATTTCAGATAATAAAACGATGAAACATCAAACTTCTTTGTAAAATATTCTATAAACAATAATAAAACATAATAAGCATTTGAAATGGTTAGTATAAGATTGTATATTTTTTAAAAAATCAGAAAAAAAACTCGCTTTTGCGACGAGAATTCGTGGTTGGAGAAAATGAGCCAGTCCCATTCTCTTCAAACCCCGATTTCTTTTGTTGTTAGTCTCAAAATGAAAAAATTTCATACAAATAATAATAAGCAGACAGTAAAGAGTCAACTACGAAAAAAATTGAGTAGTTTATTCAATTAATAAATGATTAGCAGCTGTTTAAAGTTCATGTCCGGTGTTGATTACCTAAAAGAATTATCTAACTTTCCTCCCGATATTTGTGCAAAGCCTTTGCATTTATTTATTGTTTTTCTTATTACCGATTGGCAACGAACTGTAAGAACTTTTTCAGCATTGCAAGCCATGTGTTTTGTCATTCAACCATTATGTTATGTGAAATGCAGCTGTGTCTTCTGGTTTCATGTTAACTGAGCTAATAGTTTTCTGCTTTAAGATAAAATAAAATAGTTATTTAAAATTATACAGTCCACGCTTATTCCTTTGCGAGCCATCGAATATACATGGACCTTCGCAGCCGGATACTTGCTTGTTTTCAAAATGGAACTGTACACACTCAATCGCAAACGAGGTGTACTTAGAACCAAAATCGGCAAAATTGCCTCATTTATTCAAAGCTTTGAGCCAACAGAAGACAAAAACCAAGACTTGGTTATTATTGGAACTAAATTGGAAGCTGTGTATTCTGCAAAAACCGTCGCTACAGAATTAATCGACGGATATTAGTCCAGTCAAATTAGGTCATGACCCAGACATTCAAAAAAAAGAATGTGCACCTATACCAAGTTGTTCAGTATCATGAGGAGATAACGTACCAAAAAGTCCCAAGAGTTTGAGCGTCGGGTTTGCGAGTTATGGGGGGGCAAAGAGGGGGCTCAAAATGCAGATTATTGCTTTATTTCAGCTGTATTTCCAACACTATTCGTTTTAATGAAAGGGTAATTGAATAAAAGTTGAATATGGTACATATAACTAATATTACAAGTAATATTTTTTGCAAAGATTTGTCTTTGGGGGGGGGAATTCCCCCCCCCATTTTTGAGATAGGCATTGTACAAATGAAAAAGTTTCCTTGCTCGTGTTTTATTGTTTTTAAAATAACATTTTTTGAGTACATTCCCTTTGCTACCCCTCCTCCTCACCCTCCCCCCCCCCATGTTAATGAAATAACAGGCTTAATCGGGTCAAAATACAAATTTTTGACGTGTTTCTCAGACATTTCAACGTCTATTTCTGACAAATATTATACCAGATTCAATTGAATGCAGGGAAATTTTTTAAAAACATGATCCAGATTTAGGTTTTATGTGGTTTTTAGCTTTGTCTTGTTCCTCACCATGTGTTTCCGTAGTTTGAACGACTCGTTCAAAAATGTTTAGTTTTGATAATTGAAATACTTTACTTCCTTATTATTCAGTCTTCAAAATTTCATAAAAGGTTTTAATTTCCTGGTTATTCGTTGATAAAACCACGTCTTTAACTCTTCATTGGCCGAGTTTATAAGACGCTGGATTTTGTATGAATGCCGTTTAACTTCTTAGTTAGAATTTCATAATTTAAATAATGGGAATTATATGCTTGTGAGAAAAACACATATTTGTTAGTGTGTCACTTTTTTCCCGATTTTATTTCACGTTCTACATTTTCTGCCATTTTAGCTCATTTTTCTTTTGCTAACATTATAGTCGTACATTCCGGACAAATTTTTTAGGACCACGAAAGAATGTACCGCAATGCGGCTTTTTCAACATTTTAATTTTGCTCTTCAATTTCATTTGTAAGCAAAACTTTCCCAGAAATACCTTAATTTGGAGACAAAAAGGTTTTTACATTCTTTTAAAATAGTACGTTAATGGAAATGAAAGTTCAAAAGTGTAAACCTACATTTTTCTTGAAGTAAACAGAAAATATATTTATGTTATGTACCCAAGAAAAACAGAAGCGGGTCGGATTGAAATGTAAAAAGATAAGAACAGACGTTAAACACACTTTGCCGAACTTTGACTGTACAAGCGATACACGAATTGATTATTCATCAGCATTCGATTGATTGTTAGTCTGAAATACTGAAAGATTATGAACTATCTCAATTAAAAACGTTGAGCGAAAATAGTACACTGAACTTCCGTAAATGATCGAATCCAAGTGTCAAAAATTGATGGCTACTTTTAGAACCGACGCAGCACCGCTAGGGACATACTTGTTAGTATTTCAACCACAGGAAGGGAGGGGGTGGAGATTTGCAAGTATAATCTTTGCTCTTGCCAAAAAAAACAAAGGTTTTTAAAAAATCAGAGATTCTTTGTCATTTCCTTTTTTAAATGAAAGTAAAATGTTTGTAATTTTTTCTTAAACCTTTTCAGAAATATAACATATTATACATTTGGAAGCAAAAGTCTTTGTTTTTACTTTTGAAAATGTTCCAAGGAAAAAAGCAATTCAAACTTGAAAAATGCCAAAAATTACGTTCGAAAATCAAAACAAACATCGTTTAAGTGAGTTCTTTCCTATGGTGCATTTACTTTTTTTTCTGCACTCAACAGAGGTTATAGAAATAGAAGCTGCAAATCTGCAAAGTGAAGAGAAAACACAAATTAATTTTATAGAAGACTTTAAGCAGGCCCCGATTAACCTCTGAAGTGGGAAAGCTCCTTCTCATTTCAGGGCCTCACAAATTCTGTGTTGGAAATTTTTCTAAAAATTCAACGCACAGTTAAAAAAATTCACTGTTGCTAGACACAGCAAAATTCAGATCAATGTTTAACCTCTCCTCCTACCCGACTGATAGAATTTTTGTAAATTACATATGTTTTCACTGAAATTCTAAACAATAAAGGGTCGTTAGTTGCTGAAACAGATTTGTCCTGTCACAAAATTGTTATGAAAGTACATTGTAATAGTTCGGCCAAATTTGATAGAACCAGTTCCAATGTTTGCAGTACCTTTAAAAGCTGAATCTGGAATTTTTAAGCAGTTTTTCAGTAATTTTTGGGCTTCCTGAAAGTTCTGAGGGGGAGCTCTAGCTTCCCGAGCCTTTTGGGTAATCAAGCCCTGCGCTTACGGCGCAACGTCTTACCTTTCAGATTTCAGAAACTAATCTTTTCTATACATTCAACATTCATTCCGACATCCGATTCACACTGAGACCCAAAAACAGACGTACAGAGCAGTACCTACAATGCAAAACTGCAATCGCTAGACCACCAAATTTTCTTCTATTTTTGTCCTTCAAATTTTTAGAACCGATGTGTGTGTGTGTGTGCTTTCGTTTCTATATTTTAAAACTTTGAGGATTCCTAATGATTATATATATTTCTGTGCATAGTATGTTTTATTATTAAAAGGAATTTGTTTCAAATTCACAACTTGGTGACTCCTGTTAAACTATTTTTATTAATTAAGGTTCGCTAAAGTTCATAAGTAATACTATGTGTTGAGTTTCTCTATATATAGTTCCTCAAATTTTCACTAAAAGATTACAAAAACATTTTCAGCTTTTAAATTTGAAGTATTGGTTTTTATTTAGTTTCTTAAAGTTTTTTGGTTTAAAGCCCCCCCCCCTTCACCGCCCTCCGTCCCCAACAGACCCCCGCATTGCTGGGTCTGCGAGTACGTAGATTCGAGCCTGCGTACAGGAGAATTAAATTTCAATGCCATTTTGACGCCATTTTAACTTATAACTGGAAAAAAAAAACACTTTAAATACAGGATTACTATTAATATTCTTAGTATAATATCCATCGGCAAAAATGAATCTATGAAATGTCATATTCTATAGCACTTCTTTAAAAAAATCCAAAGAGAATGCACTTCGGAATTTTTTTCTTATTCGATGAATAAATAAGTGTCAACGTTATTTGGGATTCAGATACGTATGATTAAGCCCGTCATTTCATTTACTCATGGGAGGGGGGGGCAAAGGGAATACACTGGAAAATGTCATAAAAAATAATAAAATACCTGCAATGAAACTTTTGCATTTGTACAATGTATATATCTCAAAATCCAAAGGGGAGGGTGCGGGGGGGGGGGGGGTCAACTCCCCCCTTAATGACGAATGTGTGTAAGAATAGTACTTGCAGTGTTTGTAATTTGTTCCATATTCAACTTTTATTCAATTACCCTTTCATTAAAACGAATAGTGTTGGAAATACAGCTGAAATAAAGCAATAATCTGCATTTTGAGCCCCCTCTTTGCCCCCCATAACTCCCAAACCCGACGCTCAATTTCTTGGGACTTTTTGGTACGTTATCTCCTCATGATACTGAACAATTTGGTATAGGTGCACATTCTTTTTTTTGAATGTCCAGGTTCGGCCCTTTTTCGACCTAATTTGACTGGACTATATTGCAACCTTCCTGATTCCGTGGATATCAAAGATAACCTAACTTTAGCGGAGGCTATCGCTGAAGAACTTGAAGAACTGGAGGTAAAATATAAAATTTTACTTTCTAAATTGAATAATGAAGAAGTTAAAAATGGAAACATTAAAGTTAATATGAAAATTCCTGACCTTCCTTTACCAACATTTAATGGTAAATATGAAGATTATCAGAACTTTAAAACTCAATTCACTACCGTTATAGGAGAAAATAACGCTTTAAACGATACTCAAAAATTGTGTTATTTGAGGGCTTCGTTAAAAGCCGATGCTAAGCTTATTGAAAGTCCCCAAGACACCTACGATTCGCTATTTAAAGCGCTAGATAGTCGTTATGAGAACAAACGTGCTATTGTTGATGCACATATAACTAGCTTAATTAATTTTGAAAAGGTTCATGAGAACTCCTACCAATTAAGATTGCTTGTTGACAATGTAAAAAGACGGCTCTCCTCTGATATGCCCCCCTCTTGGCGAGATTTTAATTTTTCGCTCGATACGAAAATCGCCAATAAGGCGATAACTTGGCAACCCTGGTTTTGCAACTTGAACGCTGGAAAGTAGTTTCTCGAAGTCTGTCTTTTTGCACGTGTGTGTGTGGTAGGAGGTAGGTGCTCATATGTTCCGCTCTTAGGGAGATTTTAAGTTGAATACTCTAAAATAAAGTTTCAATTCAAACTTTATTTTAGAGTATTCTTTTTCTTGTTGTTTTTTAATGTTAATTTAGTTGAATTTTCTATTTTAATTATGAGTTCGGTTTGTGATGTTGTCCAAATGTATCAATTGAAATTTTTGAATGAATCTTCTTTTTCTTTTTCGTCAGGTCGTCCAACGTTTGGACGTACCGGAGTCCTAAATAGATTTTTTATATATATATTTTATATTTAAATATTTTTGTAAAGTAATGATAATAAAAAATGGGATAATTTCCCTAAGAGCGGAACATATGTGCACTGCCTCACGTGAGGAAGTAAAAGAAAAGTAAAAAAGGTAAGTGAACATATTTTGAATTATTGTGTTTTTAGTGTGTTTCTGGTAGTTTGTATTTTGGTCTGGTTGGCATTTTTGTAGCACAAAAATGGTGTTAATTTCACATAAAATCTGTGACTTTATTGTATACTGAACGGAGGAGATCTGTGACTTATATCCGACTGTGATGTATATTAAAAGTCGGAGGGATAACGGACCGAGCGGCAGCGAGGTCCTGGCGAGCCCCAGGTCTCATAGTACTTTCGTAATGAGACCGAGGCAGGGCCGGCGAGCCGAGGGCTCGTATCCCGGAGAAACAACGGAAAAAAATTAATGCATTAATTTCATTAAATAATTAATGACATGATTTGAATTTTTCCTGTTGGCGCTAAAAAAGCATCGCTAAGAACGATGTATGACATATGACGTCATACATAGTTTTCTTGGCGACGCTTTTTTGGCGCCAACAGGAAAAAGTCGCTAAGAGGGGATCAGAGGGGTATATCAGATTTGTTCCAAAAAGACATCTTCGCTCAATTCAAAATTTGGGTTTCGATAGAAATAATTTATCTGATGCGTTTCTATTGAATGTATTAAGTCAGAAATTAGATCGAGAATCCAAGAAAATATTTGAAATGTCAAACAAATCAACGGAAATTCCCACTTTTGATAAATTTCTAGAATTTTTAGAAGAACGAGCTAGAATTTTAAATGGGCTAAAAAATTGTTCTTCAACTAGTAAACAACCATTTCCCAACAAGCAAAAACCGAATTTCGATAGCAAATCCAAATCGCTTGTAAAAAAAGGAAAAATTAATCCTTGCGAGTGTGCACAAATCTACAAAATTATACCGCTGTCCTAAAATCAAGGCTAAGTCTTTATCGGAACGTATTGAATTTGTGAAAGCGCATAATATATGTCCTCGATGCTTGAATCATACCACTGATTCAAATTGCAGATCTGAATTTCGCTGCTCAAATTGTGTTTCGCAAAATAAAAACGCGTTACATTCGTCACTTCTTTGCTGGTTTTCGAATGAGAATCGAAAAATGTTTGCGCAAAGGGAAGACGAAAGAAATTCATTCAATGAATCTGCAGTTATGAACTCGTTTATTTCAGCTGTGGAAAAAAATTCCGTCAATTAACCGTTAGTTACGAACTCGCTTATTTCAACTACGAAAACAAAAAGTAGTGGTTTAATTAACTCGTGCGTAATATTTATTGCTGAAAGACATGGCAAGAAAATTCCAGTTAGATGTACTTTAGATTCAGCTTCTGAAAACTCAATTATATCTAAAAAGATTGCCGACGGTCTAGGATTAGTCAAGAAAAAAATAAATATTCAAATTACTGGTATTAATAACTCATTTTCTAAAGTTTCACATTTCGTTACTGCTCAAGTCTCTAACCTCTTAGGCAGTTTCAAACAAAATGTTGATTTTTTAATTGCTTCAGAAATTATTAAATGTCATCCTTCGAAAAGAATTGACATTCGTTATTTAAATATACCTTCTAATATTACACTTGCTGATCCTAACTGGTGTAATTGCTCGGAAATTGATTGCTTGATAGGCTGTGAATTTTTCTTTGATATTTTAATGCCTAATAAAGTTAAAATTCAGGGAAGTAATCTACTTTTGCAAGAAACAGTTTGTGGTCACATTGTTAGTGGTTCCATTCCAAATTCAAATGAAAACCCCAATCAAGGCAATCACTGTTTTCTAACTAAAGGTATGGTCTCTTTAGACAACACTTTAAAATCATTTTGGAATATAGAACATGTTCCAGATAGTGAAAAGCCTATAAGTGATGAACTCAAGTATTGTGAAGATTACTTCACGAAAACTCATTATAGAAAACCCGATGGTCGTTATGTGGTTTCGTTACCCTTCAAATCGGATATAAACGCAATAAATTTAGGCAACTCAAAACAAATCGCTTCCAAGAGACTAGATAAATTATGGCGAACTCTCGAATGCGATCCTAAATTAAAAGCCATGTATACTGAATTTCTAGACGAATATCAAACTTTGGGTCACATGGAAAAAATTGTCGATTCTCAGGATATCTACGATTCTGAATATTTTCTTACTCATCATGGGGTACTGCGTCCTGAAAGTGTTTCAACCAAACTTCGCGTAGTCTTCAATGCAAGTCAGAAAAGCAATTTAAATATCTCTTTGAACGATGTTCTTCATAAAGGAGGTGTTATTCAAGATGAGCTCTTAGCTATAATGCTACGCTTTCGTAAGCACCGGTTTGCATTTACCGCTGATATTAGCAAAATGTTTCGTCAAATTGAAATCAACCCTGATCAAACTCAGTTTCAAAAAATACTCTGGAAGCAAGATATTAGTGAACCTGTATCAGTTTTTAGTTTAAAAACTGTTACGTATGGAACTGCTCCTGCAAGCTTCTTAGCAACACGAGTGCTAAAGCAATTAGCATTAGACGAGCAAAAGGAACTTCCTCTTGCGTCTGACGTTCTTTTGCACGACTTTTACATGGACGACTGCTTGTCTGGCGCTTCTAATGAACAAGAGCTTAGGACACTTCAAAATGATTTAGTTGAGCTACTTCAACGGGGAGGCATGACGCTTCATAAGTGGTGCAGCTCCAACGTACCTTATGGCTTGGAAGTTTTCTCATTCGACAAGGAGTCTGAAGCCACAGTGAAAACTCTAGGAGTGTTATGGAACAATTCTAGTGATGCCTTTCGTTTCAAGGTTGCTATAGCAACAAATACAAAGCCTACAAAACGTGATGTTCTTTCACAAATAGCTCGTCTTTTCGACCCACTTGGATTATTGGGACCCCTCATCAGCAAAGCCAAGTTTTTTATGCAAAAGCTTTGGCTCCTTCAGCTAGACTGGCAGGATCCTTTGCCAGCTCCTGCTCTGCAAGAATGGCTCTCATTTATTGAACAGCTCCCTACTATTGAATTTTTGAAAATACCAAGATTCGTACTAACTCCAAATTATAAAATAATTGTCCTCAATGGTTTTTGTGACGCATCTGAAAAAGGATTTGGTGCAATGATATACACACAAGTTTACTCAGAAACCGGTGAAAGTTCCAGCCGACTTCTTTGTAGCAAATCGAGAGTTGCTCCTATCAAAACTCTAACCATTCCTAGGTTAGAATTATCCGCTTGTCTGCTCTTAGTGAAACTTATGCGCAAAGTAATCCAGTCTCTCAAGATCCAAATAGCTGAAATAAATCTCTGGTCGGATACAACGATCGCTCTAAACTGGATAAAGACATCACCGCACTTGCTCAAAACTTTTGTTGCAAATAGAGTAAGTAAAATTCAAGAGCTATCTGCAAACTGCAAGTGGAAATTTATTCGATCTGAACTTAATCCCGCTGATGTTTTGTCACGTGGTTTAGACGCTTCATCTTTACTTGACTGTCAACTGTGATTTAATGGTCCTGATGTTTCATCAATGCTCAAAAATGATGACATCAGTTTCGATGAAAATTTCGAAAAACCATTCAAACAAGAGTTTAAGGTTAACACTTCTCCTAGTTTAATTTCAAGTAATGAATGTGATTTCTTTGATTATATAGTAAATTTGTCCAATAATTTTGTAAAAATAATTCGTATTGTAGCATTTATTTTTAGGTTTGTAAATAATTGTAGAAATGTAAGTAAGTTAAGTGGAGCTCTGTCTACTGAAGAATTTAAATATGCTAAATATGCTTTAATCAAACATTTTCAAGGTAAGAATTTTCCTGCAGAAATTAAAGCTTTAAAGAAATCACTTCCAGTACAGCCAAGTTGTCCGTTAAGGTTTCTTAACCCTTTTCTAGACCAAAATGGTTTATTGAGAGTTGGAGGACGATTGTCCAATTCTGATCTTGCCTATGATCAGAAACACCCTCTCATTTTGCCTAAAAATGAAAATTTTACTAAGATCATATTTTTGCACTTTCATTTATGTAATTTACATGTTGGTCCGCAGGGTCTACTAAATGCCGTTAGACAACATTATTGGCCATTAAATGGACGTAACACTGCGCGAAAAATTGTACAGGAATGTGTAAGATGTTTTAAAGTAAAACCCTCTAGTGTAAGTCAAATCATGGGAGATCTTCCAGGTGAAAGAATAAAGCCTAGTCCCCCATTTACGAATGTGGGTCTTGATTTTTGTGGCCCCTTTCAAATAAAGTTTAAAGGGCAAAGAAAGGGAACTTATCAAAAAATCTATGTTGCAATATTCATCTGTTTGGTAACTAAAGCGGTTCACTTTGAAATTGTAACCGACTTGACAGCTGGTGCTCTTATGGCTACTTTGAAGCGATTTTTCGCTCGCCGTGGAAAAACTCAGTCATTTTCAGTGACAATGCCACAAATTTCAAGGGTACATCTTCGGAAATTAAACATTTAATTAAACTTGCAAAAAATAATCAATGCTTTACTAATTTTGTGACAAGTGAAGAAATTAGATGGGAATTCATTCCTCCACGTTCCCCCTCATTTGGAGGATTGTGGGAAAGAGGAGTTCAGAGTTTTATGTACCACTTGAAACGAACCATAGGTACATCTAGATTAACCTTTGAAGAATTTTTAACCGTTACTATACAAATTGAAGCCATCTTAAATTCTCGCCCCCTATCACCTCTTTCTTCCGATCCTGAAAATTTTGAAATATTAAAACCAGCCCATTTTTTAATCGGTAGGCCATTGACTGCCCTTCCTGAACCACAGCTTACTGATGTGAATGAAAATTTACTTAAAAAATGGGAAAAATTACAAAAAATGACGCAAAGTATCTGGAAAAATTGGTCAAATAATTTTCTAAGCCATACGCAACAACGATCTAAATGGTTATTCAATAAAACCAACATAACTGTCGGAATGATGGTACTTTTGAAAGATCCTGATTTGCCTCCATTGAAATGGTTTACAGGCCGGGTGACTGAAGCTATACCTGGGAAAGATGGTAAGGTAAGAGTGGTCATAGTGCGTACATGCAATGGTTTATTTAAAAGATCAATTTCCAATATTTGTATACTTCCAATTCGGAACTCCAGCGCTCGAATACGCTACCTTGCGGTGATTTATAAAACTGCGAATGTAACTAAAACTTTGCCACGTTGCGTTCCATGTGTGTCTGTTGACGTAAACACAGGCAGTTTGTTCTGAGTATTTATTAACGCAATCGATGTGTCTTAGTTTGCTTTCAGCAACAGAAATTAATTCGTCCCTTAGTAGTATTCTCGAGCTCCTCAAAATAATGTTAGTTTTCATTATTTCCTTAATAATAGGTGAAAGCGAAAATTCTGGATTAACAAACTTGGATAACGTTATACAAGGTAAAAAATTTTATTGTTTTGTATGAATTTGTAAGAATATGGGAGTTTTTTTAATCTTAAATTAATTAAACTTACCATATTTTACAGCAGCATTTAGTTGGAATGGACAGTATGCAAAATATTTTCTTGAATATATTATCGTAGAACAAAATGAATAACCGAGAAAGAATTTACTTTATTCCTTTTATTCTCAGCTGAAAGGTATCGCCAAATTTGTTTAGGGTTATAATTTTGGCATTGTGCGAGCAAAGTAGCCTTGGCGAGATTTCGCGTTTTTAGTTAAACCATTTTCAAATTTTATCATGAGTGGAATAAAATGGTAGTAAGATTACAGAATTCGATAAGTAAAAAGAAATAATTGTCAATCAACTGAAAAGAAAACTACCACCATATATCCGTGAGAATTTTGTTGATGATTTGCATAACATGACACAATTAAATCGTAACTCAGAAATTAGAAAAATCGAAACAGAAAATTTTTAAATTAACCGATTCGGGAATTCAAGAGAAATAACTCAGCTACAAATGGAAAACAAGCGCTAGCCAAAGCAAAGCAAAGAAGTATCATCTTCTTTTGGTAATAATTTGTAATGTCATATTAAATTTTCTAGCATTAATTGTTATTCTTGTCAGGCCACAATTATTATTTAGTTTTATCAAGAATTGATAAATATCGAATTCAACATCGTGAAAATGGCTGCTTAGAACTACGAACTACGTACTTTGCATTAATGTTAGACGTTTAGTAATGCTTTTTGAATTCTCATTTCTTTCTACGTGGGTCAGAATATCAACAAGACTTTGAAAATTAATTTAAAAAGAATAAAGCGAAACAATCATACGTACGAACAAAAATCACAACACTTTTAGCATTTTCTTCGTTACCATGTGCGTTTGTTTTAGTTTTCAATTCCGCCATTAGACAGTGACTTCAGTGCCCCCTATAGTTCGTTGGAGTTGCGAATTCAAGATAATGCTCAAATAACTCCTTCAAATTAAAATTTATATCTTTTGAAATTGAATATTTCAAGGCTGCCCGGGATGTTGATTACCTAAAAGAATTATCTAACTTTCCTCCCGATATTTGTGCAAAGCCTTTGCATTTATTTATTGTTTTTCTTATTACCGATTGACAACGAACTGTAAGAACTTTTTCAGCATTGCAAGCCATGTGTTTTGTCATTCAACCATTGTTATGTGAAATGCAGCTGTGTCTTCTGGTTTCATGTTAACTGAGCTAATAGTTTTCTGCTTTAAGATAAAATAAAATAGTTATTTAAAATTATACAGTCCACGCTTATTCCTTTGCGAGCCATCGAATTTACATCCGGTATGCCGGACGCCACGTCTGAAAGGGCTAAAAACTGTTTGAGAGTATACGGCGCATATGGAGTATACACTATGGGAACACCATTGGGGTAATCCAAAGTAGAATGCCGGTCTTGTGCACCTTAGGTGAAGCACAAAACCTAAAACAACTAACCATTGGTGGAATGACATAGCGTTTAAAATAGACTGAACTGACTTGACTACAGAAGTAACAGCTCTGAACTAATTTTTACCAGGATCCTTAGAAAATTTTCAATACACGTAAGAAGAAACTAAACCATAAGTTTTACTATAATAAGTAGACTTGCTAAGAGCAGCAATGTGATTTCCTTTGTCTATTTGGGTAATAACAAAATCGGAACTAGAGATTAAATTGCAATGGTTGAAAAATAAATAAAATCAAGTTGTCGTATTCCAACCAGTTTAAGGTCGAAGAGAAAAAATACGGCACGAAAATAATTTTGGTACCTTTTGGTTTTTAGGTATATAAATGTGTATCTAAGAGCTAAACTAACGTGAGTCAAAAAATGGCCATTTTCATGTTATCAATTGCTTTTTATGTAGAATCCTATTCAGTATCGAGTCATCACAACGTAATTCTATTAAAACAAATTCCTTTATAGTTATTTATTATATTTTCCTTCATAGTTATGCTATATATAATACAGCATAAAAGTGCGCTAGCGCCTTTGTAAGCACCCAGACGAAAGTTTTTTCACTCTCCCGAAAAATAGCAATAATGTGACTTACGTTAGTCCGGTCCTGAGGTAAAGAAATGGTATTGTGAAAGACGGAAATCCGAAAAATGTCGACATCAGCCGGTGAATATCAGCATTCACATGCCAAAAGCATCAGCGAAACATCAAATATTTCCGGTGAATCACCGGTGAAAGTCGACATTCTCCAATTTCGGTCTTTTGCGGTAACATATAGATATATGTACGGGATTTCTCCCATTGATCCCTTATCAATATAATTAATTAATCACCTGGTTTTCACTCGCAGTTTACTTTTGAGTTATCCCTTATGACATTCCAGCAATAGTCAGCCAGCATTGAATGAGTCCTATTTGGCCTGGCTATGAGTCCCGCTTGGAAAGAGGTCGAGATGTGAGTCTAAAAAGTGTTTTGTGTAATATATTACTACATAGCTGCAGGTGTATAAGTTGGTGGTATGTTAGGTATTAACAATCTAATTTTATCACTATCATTAAATTTATTACTGTTTACTTAGAAAGGATAACTAGTAAACATTGTACACATCAGATTCGTTTATGTCAAATTATATTTGTTTATGTAAATGATTAAGAATTAACCAAATTTTTACTCTAATACATTTTAACTGTATAACTGTTATTAACACAACCTACGCCTGAATTAGCAAAAACTGGTTCAAAAGTTTGCGAATATAAGCCAACACTACGCAATAAGATATTGAAATGACTCTTTAAGTAAAACATTAAGTATTAAATTTGAAGTTGTCTCGTCCATGGTAGAAAACTTAAACTGTATAGTCAACAAAATAAAATTTTCCTAAGATTAGAAATGTGTTTTTCAAAAAGATTTATGTGCTATTTTGGAAATATAATTCTCTACGCATTTCATTCTCAGGAAAATGTGGATTAAACATTATTTTCTTAAGATAAAATAAAAGAAATCGTCCTTTTGAAGAACTTTCAGCTTTTCATAATAGCAACAGAAATCAGTTCGTATGTGTGTGTTGGGGGGGGGGGGTGTAGAGGAATCATAGGTAGTTTTGAAAACACATTTTCTTCTCCCGATTAAGCAATGAAAAATAATGGAAAAGCATTAAACGAAAGAAGGAGCGATAGGGAAGAATTTGAATCGTCGGCAATTGAAAATTTCTCTTCCCCTAACAAGTTAGTCAAGCCAGTAATTGCTCCGATTTCTGTAATTGCAGCTCGGATTTGCGTCAAATTTTAAGGGCAGAAATTCTCGGCGAAATGGATTTCTACTGAAATCCGATCGAATAATTCGTATACCGGACCTTCTTTTGCAGCTGTCGCGTCTTCACCGGACCAAATGGGCTTATCATTATTGAAGGGACAAGATATGCTCAGAACCAAAACTTTGAATGGAACATACAGATGAGCTCGCATAAATGCGCACAGCATGCTCTGGGAAAATTTATTGACTCTTTCGTTGTTCTATTTATTCCCAGAAAAGTTTATAAAATGCCCGAAAATTGACACAGAAAAAGATAAAAAGTAAGAAAAAACAACGTTAAAAAAAGCACAAATTTGCCAATTACAGCAGACACGTGTTTCGGCGTTACGGGGAACGCCTTTTTCAATGCAAAAAGTAATGAGCTTATGGATGAAAAGACATCCGACAAAAACCTTGCTGTAATTGGCAAATTCGTGCTTTTTTTTAACGTTGTTTTTTCTTACTTTACTGTTCAGCACAAAGGTATTTTTTTATCTTACAGAAAAAAATATTTTTCAATTCACAAAATTATATAGATGCTATTTCTAACTATCATATACCAGTGGCGTAACTAGCTTGAATGGTAATTTGTGGTGTCACCCGCCACCTACTCCCCTACAAACTCAAAAAAAAAAGGTTTTAATATTCTATGTAAACAGGAAAAAATGAAATTCATACAATTTTCAGAAATAACTACATTTTTGCTATAACGAAATTCATTTCAAGTGGGCTAATGTACAAAAGACAAATAAAAACTGAATGCTTTTCCTATAACTTGCTCTAGACGCATGTGTGCAGACCATCGATATATCAAACTAGTATGTTGTGGCCATCAAGAAACTTTCTTCTATATATTTTTAATGGATTCTGACCCCTCCCCATGCTTGAGGAGAAAGCAATATTCCCAGAAAAAATAAAATTACGCACACAGAAAACTTGAGAACCGTCCCAATTTCCGAATTATCGCAAAAGCAAAGCAAAGAGCGAAAATTGAAAGTTATTTCAAAAGCCTTACTTGAATTTATTACAAATACTTTATTTGTTAACAAGCATAAGATGGCAAAATTTAAAATCATTGAGATATTTCCGATGCAATTAAAATACGCAGACGACAGTCTACGATTTATCTTTCTTATTGTTGCATTAACAAAAGCTATTTTTATTCGTAAATAAATAAATAAATAAATAAATAAAAATAAAAAATATTAATTTGAATTTTTGGCATCTTGAATTCAAATTATGTTTTTCGCAATCACGAGCGTGTGTGTGTATGTATACGCGTGTGTGTTTGTATAGGTGCATGTGTGTGGGTGCGTGTGTAGGCGCTCGTGTGTGTTTGTGTGCAGGCATGAGTGTGTGTATGTGTGTGTGTAGGTGTGTGTATGTATGTATGCGTGTGTGTGTAGGATATGGACGCAACCTGGAGACGGTTTTCACTATAGGAGCAGCATCGTGAGGCCAGTCGACGGTGATAGGAGCAGCATCGTGAGGCCAGTTGACGGTGGTACTGCAGAGGGAGGCGGTTGGAAAATAAAATCATAGGACATCAAAACAGTCAAATGAGGACAATAAGCAATCGTGATTACTCAAAAAAAGAAACGAGCTGATGTGTGCATCACATGACTTCCTTTTACTCCAATTTAATGTCATTTTCCCATTACAGGCAATTTTAATGTGATTCAATAGTTTACTCTCTAAATATCACCAACAATGGCCAAATCGACACCAGATTTTAAAAAAAAATCGCCAAACTTGTCGCCAAGTTGGCGAGAAAACTTGGCGATATACCGCCAGTCTTTCGGTCGCCAAGTGCACCCCAAATTATAACACCACTTGAGTTTACATCGAAATTAACAATGATTTCCCCCCAAAAAGGGGGGAAAGATCCCCTTAGAAACACTCGAATGCAACCAAAAATGGAAGTGCACAACTAGACCCCACTAGGAGTCTACGTACCAAATTTCATTTTTCTAGGACATTCCGTTCTTGAGTTATGCGACATACATACACACATACATACGTACATAGAGACGTCACGAGAAAACTCGTCGTAATTAACTTGGGGATCGTCAAAATGGATATTTCAGGTGTCTGTACGTTCCTAGACATGTATCCACGTGTGGTCGGGTTGAAAAATAAATTCAACATTTATTCGGGGATGAGCAAAATGGAAATTAAGGCCGATTTTTGAGTGAAATTTTTTTTGCGAATACAATACTTCCTTTTTTGTAAAAGAAAGAAAAAAATCAGCACCTCTTGGAGCGATTGGCGCTAAAATTGAATCAACGCTTGTTTTCATATAGGTTCACATTTGTTCTAAATTTCATCCAGAACGTAGCATTACTTTTTGAGATATAGCACTGGCAAGAAAAAAAAAAAAAAAAAAAGAACGTTCGATTGCACCGCCCCCTTTTCAGCTCTTGACGCCAAAATAAAATCAGCTCTTGTACTCTCTAATGGCTACTTGTCGATAAATTTTTGTTTGATTCCGTTCATTATTTGGTGAGGTATAGCAGTCACAAGTAACGACAAAACACGCTCTGTAGCTCAGCCCCTTTTTGAGCTATTGACACCAAAACTGAATCAGCACTTGTGCACGTTAAGGGCAACATATGGACCTTTTTTTGTGATTCTGCCTGTTACTTCCTGGGGAATAGCAGACACGCATAACTCAAGAAACGTTCCATTGCTCCACTCCCATTTGAGGAATTCGCACCAAAAACCAATGGGCACAAGTTCACATAGGAGCACATAAGTGTATAAAATTTCGCTTGATTTCATACGGTAGTTTTTGATGTAGAGCGGTCACAAAAAACCGGTCACACACATACGGACACACACAGACAGACATTTTCCAAAAATGATCGAAATGGACTCAACACACCTCAAAACGTTCGAATCCTTCGAAATTCGAAAATTTGCACAAATTCAATACTTTCTTCTGTATATTAGATGTAGAAGAAAGTAAAAAGTAAGGTGGTGTATGAAATTCATGGCCCCTTCATTATTTCAAACGTATCTCAAACACAGGTGTACTGAAAATATGAACCTAATCTTGAGTATAGTATTCACTTCGTGAAGTGGGGTGGGAAAGAGGGTGGTCGAGGGGCTTTCCCCCGGAAAATTTTCTAATTTGTAGTCTTAAAAATGCATTTTCGCTTCATATTTTTCAAAAGCTTGCAATTCCACTTTGGGTGTAAACCCCCCCCCCCCGAGAAGTAGAACCCAGACCCTTCCCCCCGTAGTGACGCCTCTGCATATACAGCATGGGTTCCCAAGCTTTTTCGATTCGCGGCACCCTTTAAAGAATTAGCATTTTCTCACGGCACACTTGCCTATTCTGTAATATTATATAAATTGGTGCCATGGGACATTTTACGGCACCTTTCGCCTCTACCTGCGGCCCCATAGAGTTTCAGGGCACCCACTTTGAGAACCCCTAATATACGGGGTGTATCACAATTCCAGTGGGGTTTGAAAGGCTTATTAAAGCTAACACATTACTAATACAGCTACAATGTTGACTTTACTGGAGAAAGAAATTACAAGTTTCGCTTCCCAAATATTCGACATGAGAACCTTAAATATTGCGATAATATCAAGTCTTAATTCACTCGCTCTAATATGTCACGATCAGTGGTAGCAAATGAGGTTGTGACCTTTTGGAGTAAATCTGGTAAGTCATGTAGCAGAAACACACGATCTTTGATGCCAACCCCATAAAAAATAGTCTTGTGAGTTAGATGGGGGATGTCAATTGAGAAGAAATAGAGATGGAGAGAGTGTAACCTCATTATCTTCAAGAAGCAACAGCACCATGTAACTTAAGCAAGCAATTTCGAGTTAACTACAACCTCTGAACAAGTTCAGGGTTGGCAAAACCCCGTTTTGTTTTGGGAAAGCTCATGGACCCAGGGTTTTTTGGTTTTTTTTAAATAAAACACAAAAAAAAACAACTAAAGCTGGGTGATTTTAAAAAGAAATGTGGTTTTTTTGTCTTTTTGTAGAGAATGTGGGGCACTTGTAGCATATTGTAGAGTAAGTATATGGACAAAGCGCAAAAATTGTCTTGGGTTTAAAAAAAAAAAAAAGCTGGGAAATTAGTTAAAATTCAGCGTTTTCTGGAGAAAAGTATAAAAGACGAAAAAACCCAAGAATGGTGAAGTTTCAGATTTGTTTTTAGTTTCCATGATTACTAACAGTTAGGACAAAGTTACTTCTCGAGTGATAAAATCTATTGTTTGTTTTAATCACTACATTTTTATTTTTTGCATTTTACTTTATTATATTTCATTTTGTTATGCAAAACTACTGTAGAACCTCAAGTAGTTTAAATCCTTTTTTACTGAATTTCAGTTTAATCAACAAATTTCTTTGAATTTTACTTTGACTGTTTTTCTATTTCTGTGTACAGAGTAACAAATGTTAAACTTTTTCGTAAGGTAATGAAAATACTGTACATCCTATTCTGTTTTCTGTCAGACCGTTTGTAAAACCTCTTAATTTCTAAATAAGATACCTTGTTTATTCAAGATTTGTGACGTGTTGATTTGCAGAAAATAATTCAAATGAAAGCCTTAGGGCTAGAGTAGTTTCTTCTGTACAATCTACAAATATTGAGAATATCAGACTTGACAGGACTTAGTCAAGATAATTTGAGTTATTTATTGATCAGCTAAAGAAAAAAGTTAAATATATTTATTAAAAATTTTTGAAGTATTTTTAGTGCCATTAAGAATTAAGAAATACTATTGAAGTTCAAAATTCATTTTTATGTCCATTGTTTGTGGTGAAGAACAAATTAAATTAATTATTTTTTTAAAAAACTTCTCAGAAAATTTTTAAAAAAATGCCCTTGGTTAGTTAACTTTCGTATGAAGGAGGCCGGGCGATTCCTTCACTTAGCTACTGCTACCTAGTTACACACCCTGATAACCACCCGCTTGACAGTTGATTAAACGAAGTTGTCTCGTGTGACAACTTCGGCCTTAGGCGCCATTTTTTAAATAGCGACAAAAATTACTTTTAACGAAAATCTCGCAACTAAATTTCAATTTGTAAATTGCATCGGGTTATGAGCAGTTTGAACTTACTTTCACTGTTAACAATTAGTAAACTACAAAAGAAAAAAGAGAGATCTAAAAATAAAGAGTTTTGTGTTTCGCGTCAAAAGAATTATTTAATTCCAAAATCACTTACCGTAAATTCAAAGCTTCGATGCCTTTAAACGTCACGGTTTTATATCCTTGCGCAAAATTTCTCAACTAAACATTGCCAACCAAAAATCCAGTTTTTCTAATAAAAAGTCTGTTTAATTGTAAGCCTGAAGTGCACGATTTAGAATTTTGCACATTGATCATCACAATTTCAGTAGAAAAACACACAAAAACAAACCTTAACACATCGCTGCAACGTGATGAATTACCGCAAAATACCATTTTCGTGAGGTGAAGAAGTCTTCCTATTCCTATTCAGAGTCACAACTGACTACAACTGTATTTATGTCGAGGACTGCATACTAAGTGCCTTGCCTCCATTATTTTATATACCGATAGATGGCAGCACCATCACCGGATCGAACAGTTAATGAGAATTTAGAACTAGTCCAGGAGCTAATAGCTACCTGGTGCTAGCACCCCCAGAGGTATCGTTTCACTTGGAGGACATTGAGACCACGAGCATATTTAACGTCGCCCAGTCCCCTTTAATGACGATGGTGGGTCTTCGACCTTCGAGGTTCGAACTCAGGACCCTCCGGCCCCGAATCCGACACTCTACCGATCGGGCTACCACGGCCCCTGAGGAAGTCTTGCTATTTTAAAACATTGCAGTGTTTTCATTTCAGTTCTTGTGGAAGTTTTCAACTATCTATCCTATCTATCTATCTATCCAATGAGCAATCAGCTCAAAAACTCATAAGAGGACTGCGTACTCTTGCGCCTAGCCTCAAGTTTTTAACACTTTGACACTTTTACATAAGGCCTCCGTTGCCGAGTGGTCTTGCTTGCCTGTGTTCGGTGTAAGAAATCGTGGATTCGATTCCCAACGGTGTCCGGGGAGATAAACTTTTTTTTTACTTTCTTCTATATCTAATATATAGAAGAAAGTATTGGATTCGTGCAAATTTTCGAATTTCAAATTTTGACGGATTGGAATTGAGTCCATTTCGACCATTTTTAGAAAATGTGTGTGTGTGTGTGAGACCATTTTTTTTGTGGCCGCTCTACAGCAAAAACTACCGCATGAAATTGAACGAAATTAGGTACAAATATGGGCCCTTATGTGAACTTGTGCCCATTTGTTTTCGGCGCGAATTCCTCCAAGGGGGTGGGTGGAGCAATGGGACGTTTCTTGAGTTATGCGTGCCTGCTATTTCCCAGAAAGTAACTGGCGGAATCAAACAAAATTTGGTCCATATGTTGCGCCTAACAGGAACAGGTGCTGATTCAATTTTCTTGTCAATAACTCAAACGGGGGTTGAGCTATAGAACGTTTTTTGTCGTCAATTATGACTGCTGTATCTCAAGAAATAATGAACGGAATCAAACAAAAAGTTATCAACAAGTAGCCCCTAGAGGGCATAAGAGCTGATTCTATTTTGGTGTCAATAGCTGAAAACGGGGTGGCGCAATCGAACGCTCCATTTTTTTCCATTGTGAGTGCCATATCTCAAGATATAATGCTACGTTCTGAATGAAATTCGGAATAATTATCAATCCATTTATAAATAGGCGTTGGTTCAATTTTGACACCAATCGCTCCATGGGAGGGCTGATTTTTTTTTCTTTCTTTTTTGAGCAATCACGATTGCTTATTGTTCTCACTTGACTGTTTTGATGTCCTTTGATTTTATTTTCCCACCGCCGCCCTTTGCACCATCACCGTCGACCGGCTCCTTACGATGCTGCTCCTATAGCAAAAGCCGTCTCCATGTTGCGTCCATATCCTACACACACGCGCATACATACACAACTACACACACACACGCGCGCACACACATATACGCACAAACAGATACACGCACGCACACACATATACACACAAACACATACAAACAACTACCCACACATTCATGCCTGCACACAGACACAAACACATATGCCTACACACTCATACACATACCCCCCCTACACATACACACACATTCATACACACAACTACTCACACACTTATGCCTGCACACAGACACAAACACATGCCTACATACACACACTCGTGATTGCGAGAAACATAATTTGAATTCAAGATGTCAAATTATTACTACTTGTTACTATTTGTATCATTATTATTACTACTATTACTAATATTATTATCAATAGTAGTAATAGCTTTATTTATTTTTTATTCTTTTTCTTATTATTCTGAAAATTTAAAAGTCATTACATTAAATCTAGTCATTTGGGACATATGTCTACAGTTTTGTTAAAAATAGAAGTGCTAACAGACGAATGCTTTGGCTTTAGAAGGAACTCCTTTCTCAAAGAGAAAAAGTTTGGCTGACAGATGAAAAAATACCAAGCTCACTTTTTCGATTTGAAAATACTTGTAACACCGAAACCTGTGTCAGCAATAGTTTATATTTTATGCCTTGCTAACAAAAGTTTTTATCATTATTATAAACCGTTGTAAAGTTTGAACAAGAACAAAGATATAAGTAGTAACTCGAAGAGGAAAAAAGTATTCACAAAAGAAAAAAGATTACTGAAGAGTGTGGACAAATAAATAAATATATAAATGAATGCTAAAAACAAAATAAAGTTTGAAAGGCCTGGGAAAATTGTGCAAAAACAGTTACAACGTTTTTTCCTATCTGAACTTAAGAACTTTAATCAAATTTCATCTCATGCAGAAAAGTTGGTCTCTTTAAACGGTGTAAAAATTTTAGTTTGTAAGAATTTCTTTCTTGTCTATGTCAGCGAAGTCAAGATATCTTCGTTAAGTTAAAACAAAAAAGAGCGAAACTGACCTGAAAGATATTCCTGCAGGGAGTCCACCTCATAGTCCGTTGACAGCTTTTGAGTCAACGGAGTCTAAGTCCCTACCTTACAAGAACTGTAAGGTAGGGACTCCTTGGCATTGCAAACAAACGTTCACACAGACGGACATTCTGCTTATACTCTCACTTGATTCGCATGTTACAGTTATTGCTCTCGATACGATAACTTACACGATATCTAAATTATCTTGCTGCTGCGCGTACTATTTATTCATGAATGAACTTAAAAAAGGTAATTTTGTCTCAAGCAATTTATTTCTCACAGTGTAGCGAAATTAAAATGTAGAATAAGATAATCGGTTAGTGAAATGACAAGTGCTATGAAATGCGTTTTTCTTCTTTTAAATAAGCCATAAAAGTAACGAAGAAAATGTTGAGAGTGAGAGAGAAGTATGCAAGAATTTAGGGAAAGAACTTAAATTGTCTTCAACTGAAAATGCTTCGTTCACTAACTGTTAACTAGCGCAGTAATTTCTGTAATTATAGTTCTTATTGGTGAGAGTTTTGAAGAAACAAATTCACGAGATAGATTATTTTGTAGATTATCTAATTTAGTACTCGCAACCGTGATCTAAAGACTCTGATTAAATGATTATGATATGTTGCTTTTTTAACTAAAATTTGAGCACTGACTTAAACAGTATACTTAGACAGAAAAAGTAAACAATATTGTAAAAATATTTATTCAGTAAAATCTCATTACAGCGAATACCAATGTAACGAAATATCCGTTTTCACTAAATAAATGTTCAGTCCCGTTTTAACTGCCATTTCATTGCTTCAATTCCAATACAGCGAAATTCCAGTTACTAGGAACAAAATTTGTGGTCCCTTAAAGTTCGTTGTAATGGGTTTTGACTAGTAAAAATTATTATACGCAAACTTTTTTTCTAGGATTTAAAAGAGGGATGTTTAAGACTTTAAAACGAAGTTGAGAGCTGAAAAATTGTCTTAAAAGTTATGATTTTTTTTTTAATGGTTGAACAATGATATTTTGTTTTCAATTTTTTATTGATTTTTTGAAACTTATTGATCAAAGTTTCCACCTCAACTGGTGGCGACGAGAACTGTCTCCTATATAGCGGTGTACTAAATATATATTTTTTAAATGTAACTTTGTAAATTGTAAGCAGTTGATTGTTAAGCTGAAAAGAAATCTATTCTTTTCAACCCCCCTCCAAAAAAATAGGGGGCGTCTTTTTGCAAAAATGAGAGTTGTTTATTCTGTGTGGCATACAACAACTTTTAATCTCTTCCTAGGAATCAGAAAAACTCCAATTGAAGAAACGCTTGTTATTTATGAGCAATTAGTCATTGCCAACTTCTCGATTCAGTGTAGACATTTCTTGAAACTATTTTATAATGTTTTCAGTGCAGTCATTTACACTACCATACTGAAACTACATGTAGTGTTTTCACAAATTTTTTATTATAGCTCTAATAATACAATACACCACTGTATTTGAGGACCAGAACGAAATGTTATTTTTTTTTAAACTTTCTCTTTCTCAAACCGTTTTCAAATATAGTGGCCACCGCTTATTGAAATCATATTCGTTTTGAGGTCATTTGAATTTATAAAGCGGCTGATTTTATAAAACGGCACACCTACATTTAAAAAAATGAAATGCTGTGAAGTTTAAACGCTCTTAAAACGAAATAAACTACTTCATTAATTTTTGTTTTAAGAATTTCAAAATACAGTTACCATTCAACTAAACATGAGGTACATTTTTTTATTTGCACAAGAGTCTTAAAATACTGACGTATTGTTGTTTGGTTAACAAAATTGGAGGACAAAGATTCAACATCGTTGGAGAGTTTACAAATTGTTTTGTAACGTTCAACATTATATTTTCCTCTTTGCTCTTACGTAATGTGCATCGTATATCATCAAGCGCTTTTCTAGCATCTATTGAAGAAGCAGATTTGGCACTGAGATTTTTGCATCTTCTGAATCAGATTCTTTCACTTCTTGGTGCTTCTTTATTAATTTTTACATAAACTATGTCCAAAAGTTTGATTTTATAAAACGGCGATAACGATTTTATTAAAGGATGGTTTTAACATGTCTTGGTATCTCAATAGTTTTGTTCTTCCAGATTCGATTTTAAAAAGAGGCTGTTTTTATAATCCAGTGATTTTATATAGAGGCAAATACTGTACAGTGAAATCCTGTTACAGCGAACTTCAAGGAACCTCAAATTTGTTGTAACGGGAATTTCGTTGTATTGAATTGAAGCAATGTAATGGCAATTAAAACAGGACTGAACATTAATTTAGATGAAATGGATATTTCGTTATATTAGAATTCGCCGAATTGAGATTTTATTGTAAGTACAATTTCTCTCTGAATGGATGAGACTGAAAAAGCTGAACGACATTTTCAGAAAAACAACGTAACTACAAGCTTCCTTCGTAAAAAAAAAAAAAAAAAAAGTAGAAATGAAGAAATTTATTTCTTTTATTCTACTTTGGCATTTTGCATTTTCATTTTAAAATTCTTTCCTTACTTCACGCAAGAAGAAACTCACTCGTTTTTTTTTTCAGTAAACAGAGAATGTTCACACTAAAACTAGTGGTTTTCATGGAGGAATACATAATTTAAACTACTTTACAGCTCACAGAGCATGAAAAAGATTTTTTTGTTCACATGTTGCAATATTTCAATGAGTTTAAACTGAAAAAAAGAAATAATGAAAACTAATTTTGATGACGAAATTGCGCTGCAAAGGAATGATCATCTTATGAAAAAAAGACGTTACAAATCGATAGTTGAAAGACATGATTTCTGTAAGTATATATTTGGCTCCATCCCTTTTTGCTCCAACTATATTCCTTAAAAACTTCTGCTATTCAATACAGAATTTATGAACTTTCTGTATGAATTCCATTGGTATACTTTTTCTAACGTTTCATTTTACTAATTGAATATCTTGATAAATGACTTATAGCACCTTTAGTGATACGAATTCTCTTTCATTAAAAAAAAAAAAAACTACTTCGGGTACGCTTAGCGCGAAATATGAATAAATTTGAAATAAAGAAATTCAATAAATAATAATATATCAAGATAATTGTAATAAATATATTTAAAAAATAATAATTCAGAAAAAAAACGAGAAAAAAAGAAAACAGAAAGAAAGGAAGCAAAAAAGAAAAGAAAGGTTGCGTTTACATGTATTCGAAAGAATTGCATGAAAAATTCATTAATTACGTAAGGCTGCCAAGGGGGAGGAAGGTTAGAAAAATCTCTACATACCCTTACTTTGAGGGGGACGAGGGGGGGGGGGGTCAAACCCATTCTTACGTGAGATTTTCAAAGTCGATATTTTATAGTAGAAATCGCGCGGGCAAGTGGTTTGGCAGGGATCATACTTAATTTGCGTCTGGAAAGTAAAAACGTGTTAGGATGAGCTGTTTTTTACTTGCTTTACAAAGCCTGAATAGTGTAAAATATAATAGAAGAATCACAGTATGTATGGCATGTTTTATTTTCAGCTAGCAAAAATACCCGGCGCTGCCTGTGTCAGTAATAATTGTGAGAAACATTCGCTAAATTCTTTCGTTTTCTGTTTTTACTGAAAGAACTCAAAACACACCGCTCTGATGTGATTGAAAATCGAGCTTCTTAGTTACCCATAAAAGTAAAATAGCAATAAGTATAAAGAACGAACGAGTAGTATTCATTTAGAAACGAAAGCACGAATTAAAGCATATAAAAATTTGAAGAATTTCCAAAATATGAACTAACAAAAACAAAGATCACTGAAAATACCGTGCGTTTTATTTAATTAAATAGTACACACACACAAAAAGCAAAAAAGTTCTCTACTGTGTTTCCCTAAGTGTGCAGAAAGTAGAGTTTCCAAATGTTTAAATGACTTTAAACTCATGTTTGCTCCAGAAAAACCTTGATTCAAAATTTTCATTATGATTACTTTTAATATTGTTGTTGTAAGGCAACGAATTTTCGTAACAATGGGGTTTTTATTTAATCATTTAATGGGGAAATTACATGACATTTACTGTTTTCCATCATAACGTTTTTAAACTAAGTTTATTAGGAATAAATTATAGCCTAAGTTGCTCCCTGATAATGTAGCTATCTATGGTGAAAAAATGATTAAAATCGGTCCAGTAGTTTTGAAGATTACCCCGAACATACATACATACTAGTGATGTTCTGGATATCCGTATCCGCGGATATCCGAGGGAAAATAAAGATCTGTATCCGTATCCGTTACTTTTTTTGACGGATCTTACGGATAATTTTTATTCGAATAATGTTTAAGTATTTTAATAAAAGTCTCTTAAATTCCGTTTAAATTAGGTTTTATTCCCTATTTGAATTATAAGGTATCATTTCAGAAGCCAATTTGAACACCCCTCCCGTTGTAAAAAGGAAGGGGAAATAAGTTTTAAAAGTGTGTATCAGTGTGTCTTTTTGCGGCATCGTAGCTCCTAAACAGATGAACCGATTTTCATAGTTAATTTTTCGTTCAAAAGGTGACTTGATCGAAAGTTTTCTTAGCTTGGCCTCGTTTTTGTAGAACTTTAATTACCGAATTAATTAATTAAAAACCTATTTAACGTTTTTCACAATTATGGTAGTAAAAATTTACCCGTACGTTGAAATGTTGGCCCTAATTGAAAGAACGAAGTTTTCTGCGTTTGATATTTATTTGAAACTTCCAACTTATATACAGTAGGAGCTATAATCTTTTAGGTAAATTTTAAATGTAATACTAAGCCTTTGTACGCGTGATTGGTAGCGATTTCATAGTGGGAAGATAAGGAGAAAAAGCTCAATGATTTAAAATTTTTACCTACTGTCAGTTCATATTTGTTAACAAATGTGTGTTCTGACCCGCGAAATTCATCTTAATATGAGGTCGGCTCTCTAGGACATGTTTTGTTTTTCTAATTTTTAATTTAATATTAGTTTTTGTTATTGATTTGGGGTTTCTGTTATTCTTCATTTTTGTTTTTCTTGGCATCCTTCAAAAAAAGTGAGACTAAATACTCTATTTACTGTTTGTAAAGGTGTTCCCGGCTCTGTATTTCGTCGGTTGGAGAAGTTCGGTGGATTGGGTCAGCGCTGCATTTATGCTGAAATAAAATGGGAAAATTATTTCTAGCCTGTGCAGTAGCAGCTTTACACTCTTGCTCCTGTATCCTACATCTACCGAGTAAGCTAGAAATAATTTTTTACCGTTCTATCTAAGAATTAATGCAGCGCTGACCCATCCCTTCCAACTCTCCCTCAATTTTAACGGAGATTTCTTTAAAGCAAATCATAGTCTTGATTATATTTTTGCCGCAGTTGACATTTTTTGAAGAAACTGCCATTATTCTGACGGAAATACAGTCCGTAACAAATTTTACACATGGATAGTTGAATTGGGTAAAAAAAAAATGAGAGCCGTATCCGTATCCGAGGATCTTGACACTAATGATCCGGATCCGGATCCAGATCCGTATCAGCGGATCTACTTTTTTAACGATCCGGCACATCACTAATACATACATACATACCCACACACAGAAGTAGCCATTTATGTATAAAAGTGAGGATACAATTCCTAAGAAAGCAATAAATGTCATGGTGGCTCCAGAGAAGCCTTGATTCAAAATTTTCATAATGATTTCTTTTAATATTGCTGTTGCAAGGCAACGAATTTTCGTAACAATGGGCTTCATATTTAGTCATTTAATGGGGAAATTACATGACATTTACTGTTTTCCATCATAACGTTTTTAAACTAAGTTTTAAAGGAATAAATTATAGCGTAAGTTGCTCCCTGATAATGTAGCTATCTATGCTGAAAAAATGGTTAAAATCGGTCCACTGGTTTTGAAGATTACCTCGGACATACATACATACACACCATAGAAGTAGCCATTTATGTCTAAAGTTTAGAATCGCATCATATAATATATTTCAAAAACAAAAAACTTAAATTCACGTCAAACTGGGAGTTTTAGTGTTGTGTGGCTGATCTTTTGTAACAACATTTTATTACTTTGAAAAACGAAATGGAATCTAATGTAAGAATACGGGGGGGGGGGGAGGAGTTTGAAAAATCTTACGTACACTTACATGGGGGGGGGGGGGGGGGCAAAATTTGCCAAAATTATCCTTACGTAATTAATGATTGCTCCCTAAACCGAAATAAAAAATGTGAAAACAATACTAAAATAAGTAAAACTTGTTCTCTCACAAAATTTTGAAGTTCTGACGGAGGACGAAATCATAAGACCTATAAAAACAAGAGGCATAATAAAAGGACGGCCATGACAACATTTACAGAACTATTCCCACTTGGTGGTCTACGAAGGTTCATAAATCACTCTTTTAACAGCGTTGGCAAGTGCTGTGTATATTCATCGTATTCTACGTTGACACAGCGTCAGCACACGACGAATTAGTTGATTTCTTTTAGTTTGGAGCACCATATATTACACCGAATGCGCCTGATGAACGGATTAATTAAGTTAATCCTGCTTAAATATTAACTAAAACAAAACGTGATGCAGTTTTTTTTAAATCTATTTTATCAGAGGTTTTAGTTTGAGTTTTTCTTCGGAAACTAACCGAATGTTTTTCTTATGAAACGATGCTGCAGTATAATAACTATGCGTGCCGTTTTCGTCGGATATCAGTAGCACTGTTTGAATAATCAATTAGCATTTACCGTTGCTATGGAAACTGAAATTATTTTCTATTTTCCCATGAGATATAACAAGCGTGTCGGTATTGCAGAATTATTTAATTTCAGGAAACAGAAGATGCAACTACCAAAACTTATAGCAAATTAAAAATTAATAAAAATCGTGACCTTCGTTGTTGAACTTACGTTAAGATGAATCTTGCGGGTCAGGTCATACATGAAATTCACATGCATTCAAATATTTTCCAATTGACATGGGGAAAAAATTAAAGGAAAGATAACACAACTATTAGTTTCTGCTTATCAAAAAAGCAGATGAAAGGAAGAAAATTGAAAATCCTTATCCTTTCCTCTCCTTATGTGTTAAAATGAATCCTCATATAGAGGATGTTCCGTTTCAACTTGCAAGACCTATATTTCCGCAACCCTTAGTCCTAGATGCTTACTTCGAATTGCAAAAATGTTCAAAATCAGATGCAGAGTTTAGATATTGGAAGTTTGAAGCAAAAATAAAAATGAGTCAAAAGATACATTATTTAACTTTTTATACGGACCCTAGGTCTTCTAACTTATATCCAGGGAAATAATCTCCATTGAAAAATAATTCCAACACAAAAAATTTGACATTAGTACGACCAATATTATTCGAGATATGAAATGCAGCGTGTTGTGACTTGCACTACTTTACACTCACCGTCAATAACACCTTTTGGAGGAAAATATAGCAATTAACAAGGGTTTTAAATTATATGTGTTCATAGAGTGCGGTTTTTCAAATTGATTGAGGTTTTGTAGTGTGTTTTTGCGTATCATGGCATAACATTTGCATTTATTTTTAAATAGCAATCAAAAACATAAATGTTTTTTTTTTTTTTTTAACTTCGGCAGCCTGCCATTCTTTTGAAAGGGCGATAAGTTTCAATCTCATCTTCTACATGATCCCTTATCACTAGAGAAGTCGCGAAGTCGCGTTTCCTTTTGTTAGGCTAGTGCTCGCGCTTCGGTCTTTTCCCTGCCGTAGCGATCCTTGAGACGAAAGCAGAAGAAAAGAAGTGCCGAGGAGAAAATGACACCTGACTAGGATGGCGCGCTATTGGTCTAAATGACCAACATACATTTTCAAAAGCTATGCAACCTTAAAATACCGAAGAAAATTCTCAGAACTAAGTGTGTGGGCTGGGGAGAGTCTGACCTTCAGCTACACAGATGGGACCCATTATTAGAATAAGAGGTGGTGGGATAGAGCGAAAATATCCGACAACGGGCGGAGAATCGACCGAAGCGCGACTTCTCTAGGGTTAAAACTTTGAACTCTAATATCTCCTTGAGTTTCGATTGCACAAGTGTCAAATTTTTTGTGTTAGTAATATCTTTCAATGGAGATTGTTTCCCTAAAAATAAGTTACGAGATCTAGGGCCCGTATAAAAATTTAAATTTTGTATTTTTCGACTCATTTTTATTTTTGCTTCAAATTTCAATATCTTAACTCTTCGTCTGAGTATGAATATTTTTGCAACTGGAAGTATGCATCTAGGACCAACGGTTCGAAAATAAAGGTCTTGCAGGTTAAAAGGAACACCCTGTATATAATAACTAATTCACTGATCGAATAACGCTGACGTCACTAACAATAAAACTCACGCCACAGCATGATAATTTGACAAAATGCTCTGGTAATGTTTGACATGCAGGGGAATGCTTTTTTTAACAAGGCTGAACTGGATCCGGTAACTAAACTGCTTTACTGGTAATACTGTCATTTTGTGAGAATGAAGAAACAAAAAAGTTGGCAACAATGAACTCTATCTACTGGAGTTTAGGGTTCATCCACTGGAGTTAGGGTTAAAATTTCAACTATCAAAATATCACCAAACAGGCAATTCGGAGCTCCAGCGCTCGAATACGTTACCTTGCGGTGATTTACAAAACTGCCGTTGGAACTAAAACATTGCCACGTTTTAGTTCCATGTGTGTCTGTTGACGTAAACACAGGCAGTTTGTTCTGAGTATTTATTAAGGCAATCGATGTGTCTTAGTTTGCTTTCAGCTACAGAAATTAATTCGTCCCCTAAGAGTATTCTCGATCTTCTCAAAATAATGTTAGTTTTCCTTATTTCTTTCAAAAAAGTATTTAATGGTGGACGCGTAAACAAGAAAACTCTGGATTAACAAAATTGGATAACGTTATACCAGGTAAAATTTTTTATTGTATGAATTTGTAAGAATATGAGTTTTTTTTAATCTTAAATTAATTTAACTAATCATATTTTACAGCAGCATTAAGTTGGAATGGACAGTATGCAAAATATTTTCTTGGATTTATTATCGTAGAACAAAATGAAAAATGTTTAACCTAGAAAGAATTTACTTGATTCCTTTTATTCTCAGCTGAAAGGTTTCGCCAAATTTGTTTAGGGTTATAATTTTGGTATTGTGCGAGCAAAGTAGCCTTGGCGAGATTTCGCGTTTTTAGTTAAACCATTTTTAATTTTTATCATGAGTGGAATAAAATGGTAGTAAGATTACAGAATTCGATAAGTGAAAAGAAATAATGGTCAATCAACTGAAAAGAAAACTACCACCATATATCCGTGAGAATTTTGTTGATGATTTGCATAACATGACACAATTAAATCGTAACTCCGAAATTAGAAAAATCGAAACAGAAAATTTTTAAATGAACCGATTCGGGAATTCGAGAGAAATAACTCAGCTACAAATGGAAAAAAAATAAGCGCTAGCCAAGCAAGGCAGAGAAGTATCATCTTCTTTCGATAATAATTTGTAATGTCATATTGAATTTTCTAGCATTAATTGTTGTTCTTGTCAGGCCACAATTATTATTTAGTTTTATCAAGAATTGATAAATATCGAATTCAACATCATGGAAATAGCTACTACGAACTACGTAGTTTGCATTAATCTTTGACGTTTAGTAATGCTTCTTGAATTCTCATTTCTTTCTACGTGGGCCAGAATATCCACAAGACTTTGAAAATTAATTTAAAAAGAATAAAGCGAAAAAATCATACGTACGAACAAAAATCACAACACTTTTAGCATTTTCTTCGTTACCATGTGCGTTTGTTTTAGTTTTCAATTCCGCCATTAGACAGTGACTTCAGTGCCCCCTACAGTTCGTTGGAGTTGCGAATTGCTTCGATCAAATGCAGAAGCAATTTTTACCCGTCATGCCTTGATTGGCGATTTTCTAGTTAAAAGTTAGTATTTTATTTTTTAACAACGGAAACTTACAACAGATAATAATTTTAAATCATTGAGCTTTCTCTCCGCGTCTACCAACAATGAAATCCTTACCAACGATTTTAAAAATGATTTTTTAAAAAGAACCTTCTAACACCTATGTATGGGTGCTAGTAGATGCCTAGTAGATCAAATTTAATCCAGTGTAGTTTTTTAGAACTTATAATTTTATGTCCAAGATGTTACGTCACGTATTTCCAGCAGAAGAAAATCGTCGTAGACGCAAATATAACGCAAGAAAAATTTGTCTGGTAATTATATTTGGCTGAAACGATATGCTCTTGAATCCAGATCGTTTAAAGCTATTTCTTTAAAACATAAGTAAATACACCAGTAGTTGCCAATGCTTCAGTAGGTGCCACTTTAAGGTTTAAAACACACTAGTAGTGGTCACAGTGAAGTATATTTTTAAACTGTGGGTCTACAATATTAATTACCTCTCTTGAAACTCAATGAGCGTATTATAGCGCAACTCTTCCTTAATCGTCCCATTTCCTAAAAATGCCAGAATTCCAATGTGTTCAATTTTTTATATATTTCATACCAAAACCTCAAATCTGATTCAATAGTAGCCACTCTAAAATCTGAAAATTTAATTAGTTGTCATCTTGACGTCCCATCTGAAGAATTTAGTTTACTTACTTTAAATTCAAATAACTGATGAATAAAATTGATTCAATATGATAGTTACATTAAGAACCAACAAAAAAGCACATTATTGAGCAATCACGATTGCTTATTGCTTTCATTTGACTGTTTTTTGGCGTCCTATGATTTTATTTTCCCACCGCCACCCTTCGCACCATCACCGTCGACCGGCTCCTCACGATGCTGCTCCTATAGCGAAAGCCGTCTCCAGGTTGCATCCATGTCCTACACACACGCGCATACATACACAACTACGCTCACACACACACACGCACACACACACATACACACACATACACATACAGACACCTACACATATACACACACAAAAACATACACACACACATACACACAACTACAAACGCATTCATGCCTGCACACAGACACAAACACATATGCCTACACGCACATACACGTACCCCCCCCCCCCCACACACACACATTCATACACACAACTACCCACACTTTTATGCCAGCACACAGACACAAACACACATGCCTACACACACATACACATCCCCCCCACACACAAACACACATGCCTACACACATACACATACCCCCCACGCACAAACACACACGCCTACATACACACATTCGTGATTGCGAAAAACATAATTTGAATTCAAGATGTCAAAATTCAAATTAATTTTTTTTTTTATTGTTCATTTCGTTCTTCAAAGTAAAAAGTAAACTTAAAGTGACTAGCTGAAGCACTGGCCACTACTGGTATTTTACCTTAATTAGCATGTATTCATGATGCAAACCATAAAAACTAGACTAAAACTAAAACAAATAATAATTTTAGAGAAATAAGTAAATGAGAACTTGTTGACAAAACCCGTTTTGATTCTTTTCAACACTCGGTTATCGAATTCAATTAAAAAAGACAATTCTAAAATCCCAACACGGAATTAATACTGATATTACAATATTTTCTTCTAGTTTTATCTTCTTTCGTAAGCATGCCTTTAATTCCCTAATAACTTGATGATTTAATCTTTTCAGAAGAAAAGTAACACTAGGGTGAAATTTGGCATTTTGCCTGTTTAAGGGAGAAATGAAAATAAAATGAATATTGTTTTAGAAATTACAAAAAGAGCGAGCGATTGGAATTGTTCCTCTACCATTTTGATTTCGAGGCAAATTCCGTTTAGGGAATCAAATGATGTCGCCACAATTTCGGCTCTAATTTCATTAATGGAATATTTCCTTCTTCTGCAGCAAATTAAAATGCGAAAGAAGCTGAATAAATTCCATTTCTTTTTACCTCTGTAATGATTACGTTTCATTTGGAAGGAAAAAGAAAATCTGTGTTCTTTAAAAGGAAAAAGAATTATTTAAAATTTGATTCCACTAACAATTTTTTTTAATTGAAAGCTGTCAAAAATAAACCTTTGATTAAACTCTATTATATAAGGTAATAAAGTCATGATATGCATAGGTTTAGGATGATTTTATACAAGTAATACATGATGGATTTAAGATGAATGATCACGAAAATTAGTGGGGACACTAGATGGGGCTGATATGGTATTATTACCGGGACAGTTGCAAAAACTGGAAAAATCAAGAAAAAACGAGAAAACTAAAACAAATTTTAAAAATGAACAAAAGAGCAATTTTCTTTTGTTCATAATTCAATTGAGACTTTAATCAAAATAGACAGTTGAGACTTAAATACGTTTTTCATTCATAATTATTTGATAGTCTCTAAGAACCCTCTTGTCGAACCCTAAGGAATCCTCGATTTTAACGCAAAATGAGGCATTCAAAGAGAAAATGGATCAAGTTCATTTCGACTTCATCTGCCTTAGCTCTGAGCACCTTGTTTCTGATCGTAATACGAGGGACGTTCGGAAATTAAGTTCCATTTTTAAATAAAAAAATAACAATCACTGGTACAGCAGCGAAATTTATTGCACAAAAATATATCACCCTGACAGTGTTTTTCGACATAGCTTCCGTGATTTTCCGGGCATTTGAAATAACGTGGTACAAGTATTTGTATACCCTCCTCGTTGAATGTTGCCGTCTGTGAAGTCAACCATGTTGTAACATGGTTTTTGGAGCTCATCGTCGCTCGCCGAACGCCGACAAAAGACTTTAGATCTCGAAACAAATGAAAGTTGCTGGGAGTTGGGTCGGGGCTGCGTGGAGGATTTTCAAAAGCTTCCTAGCTAAAGCCCTGCGAAAGTCCTCATGGATGACTAAACAGGCGACAACATTTTACGAATTGGTATAGAAAAATTTGCATCACGCTATGAGAAATGTTTGGAAAATCACAGGAGCAATGTCGTAAAATAGTGTAAGGGTGGTAGATTTTTGTGCAATAACTTTCATTGTTCTATCTTTACACAAGGCTTTGAGTTGGACAGTAGACTGTATTTACGTTTTAGCTCTTAAACGGGGAGCAGCATTTCATCAAAGCTGTTCTAAAATTAAAACCGTCACATAACAATTGTAGAATTCAACTTTAAAACAAAAATTTTAACATTTATTTTCTGTGAATTTTTTTTTGCATATCATGTAAACTTTACTATTTTCTTAAACTTTCCGGGATGAAAACGGTCCATGTGCTACTACTGATATTAAATGAATCATCTAGAAGCTAAGTGGTGTTAGTGCCAAAAGTAAAAAATTATGCTGTTGTGCAGCAGCGTTTCTTAAATTGTGTTCCGCGGAACTCCGGGGTTCCATGGGGAGCAATCAAGGATTCCGCGAAGAGGTCTAATCAAAGGTTCCTTCATAAGTTTAGGGTTGCACTACTGCTATCCTTGAAACAGAAATTTAATGACGATCATGTAATTTTGATAAAATTTGAACAAGTTGGATATTATGGACTGTCATGACGTCCAGGCACTTTTACCATTCGTACTTACGTATGTGTACGAAGCATTTTCCTATACTTATGTGTCGAAAAAAAATAAATGCCACAACGGAGTCAGGGCTGAACCGAGCCTGAAATTTAAACTTTGATATATAAAGCATAATATTAATTATATTTGAGATAGTGAAATCTAAAATCCATTCAGCACTTTAAATTTCAAAAAGAATTCCTTTTGTCGGTTTTCGAAATTACTTTCCAGAGGAAATAAATTCGATTCAAAAAATTTGTTACCTTTTACGGTCCACAAACCTGTTGCATTCAAACTATAGAAGAAAAAACAGGGATTTCTCGAAAAAAGTGAACATAAAAAAGGTTCTACCAGTCAAAGAAATAAAGAAACGCTGCACTACAGCATAACTTTAAAAACTTTGAAATGAAAGACTACTTAGGTTTTGAACTTTGAGAGGTATTTATTCAAAACTTTCAAAAGTCCGTTTATATTCCTTTGTTTCACCCTGCCCCAACTGTCCAAGCTTTTAAAAGTTGCAAAAACACGAAATAGGAGGGAACAAAATGTACAGCAACAAAGGATAGCATAATTTATAAATATTATTAAGGCTTAGTAATATGAAATTAACTAAATGAAAGAGTTAACCAAGGCAATTTCAGGAGTGGGTTTTTAGGATTGAAACCCCCTCCGAAAATTTTTCAAAATTCTTCCAAAAAATACTTTTTATAAGTACTGTTTTTTTTTTTTTTTTTGGCTGAAAAAATGCTCATTACTGTTTTGTTTTTTATTTATTATTATTTTATTCAATTTCATTTGAGAAATGAAATTATCAATACTGAAGAATTGTAGTAACTCAGCGCTTTGTTTCACATAACAATACAGCTTTTTCCTCCAAATTTTGAATTTCTGACCCTAACAAAAACATCAAAATTCTTTAAATTTGACAGTGGAAAACTCTATATTTAACATATATTATGTGTAAACAAATTTGAAATTAAGAAGTGTCACTTCCAATGCGAGTACATGAGTACACGCGACTTTCTTTTGATTTGTTAAAAAGGCATCAAATAATGTTATTTACATCAGATTTTCTCCCCTTTATTCAATAGATACGTCATCTTTTACATATGCTCATATTAATGCTCTTTCCGCAGTACTCCTCATTTAAAAAACCTATTGTAACAAAAATCTATAGAATATCCAATTGAAATCAAATTTTATTGATCACTAGCTGCGCTGCCCGGTTTTACGCGGTCTACCTTGAAAATAAAAATTATGTCAAGTGACGGATATTCAACAATCAGGTTTAAATAAAAGAAAAAACAAACATCCTGAAAAATTTTGCTTCCAAACAATGACGACAGATAATTAAATACTTTTAAGAAAGTAAAATGAGAAAGATGGACTTAAAAAGCGTAAGCTTGGAAACACAAAATAAAATAAGTTGAAGAAATTAAAATGAGAAAGACGGAAAGAAACAATGGATTCAAAACCTGAATCAAAATAACATACTTCGAAATTGATTTAAAAACGCTTGTAACTTTTTTCCTTTGAAGATAGAAGCTAATTTTTTCGAACAAAGGTCGAGATATTTCCAGAGTAAAAAATGTCGCTTTTTTCAATGGTGTCAAAAAGAAAACTGTGGGACAATTCCTTCACTTTTTACTGATATATTTTATGAAGAAAGTATGTAGTGCCTAAATTTTAGCTAAGCTTAAAAAATTCGAGCTAAAAACGCAAATAATTCCCCCCGTAATTAAATTAGAGCATTGAAACAAATTGTATAGAACGCGGAAAATTCTACCCTTTCTAACGATATGTAATATTAATATGTGCAAGTACTTTTTTACTCCCATATTCGAGAATTTATGTGAAAATTGGGCCTAAATTGGAATAAAAAAAGAATTACTCATCGATTTTCGAACTGATCTGCAAATCTTTCAGGTGCTAAAAGAAACATTCTGTAAAAATTTCAGCGAAATCGGCAGGGTAGTTCTCGAGCTTCGCGTGTTCAAATAAACAGGCGGTCTTTGGAGACTTCATTTTATACTATGTAGAGATATAGATTTCACGAGAAATGGGTTTTTGTAAAACCTTCCCCGAAAAAAAAAAAGTCTGGTTACTGCCCTGGTTTGAACTAAAAGTTAAAACAATATTAAAATAAAAATTATTACATCAAGAAATAAATACTTCATATGAACATACAAGAAATATTGCAATAACACTTTCGGTATGGTTAAGTATTTAATTTAACAGAGCAAAATATATGAAAATTGGTGCAGTTATCATATGGGTTGGCTATTTTTTTCACCATCTTCATAGCTTTATTTCTGATATCTCTCCAGAAACAGCGAATTAAGTAAAATTTCCAAGCTTTAAAATAGTATATAATTTTTAGTTAATCATTTTCAAATCCGTACATATTTCCAATTTGGACCTCAGTAAGGAGGAAGGCTTGAAATCTAGGCGTCTGATAATCAAGGACGGATACAAGGGATGGCGATGGGGCGATCGCCCCGTCCTTGAGTCAAGAGGCAGGAGCTCTCCATGGACATATTTTCGATACTGCAATTCCAAAAAAAATGTTAATTTTAGACGATCTGCAATAACGTCACGAAAAAGAAGGCTCTTCCTCGGAGTCTTTTCAGAATTATAGTCTTGAAAACAAAATTGTAGCAAAACTCTTCAGAGAGGCAAAACTTCACAAGGGCAAATTTCTGGACAGGGATCGGAACTTTGAACAGGACGTTTTTCGAAGTTCCAAGAACTCAATTTTATATGATCTTAGATGATATCAGATGGGGTTCAGGGGAAAAGTTTTTGAAATTGAGGCCAAAAAAAAAAAAAAAAAATAGGAAGAGAAAAAGCAATTATAGGAAACTTTGATGACGTTAGGATAAATTCCAAAAGTGGTAGTTCTAAATTAATAATAATAACAATAATAATAACAATTTGAGACGATCATCCATAATGTAGGCTGAGGTCTGTTTGGTCTGATTGTGGTAGAGGTAAATTTGGGAATTCATAAAAGGGTAAGTATCTGAAAGCAATCGGCCCCTCCTTGAATATTTTCTGGATCCGTCCTGGCTGATAATCAGGGCTTGTACATGAAGATATTGTCTTCTCTCAGGGGGCTACCCAAGAAAAAGTCCATGACGCAGATTGCGCCATTAAAATTTATGTGGTTGCTAATTCGAAAGGGTTTTTGATCTTCTTTGGAGGTGCTCCGTAGCATTTAAGGGAGACGCACTATCGCCCTTGGAGGGGGAGGGGGGTACCCTGCTCTCTCATAGGAAACTGTTTTACTAAGAACTATGCTTTCTATGCTCCAGAGATAAGAAAAGACTGATATTCTTTACGAGACTGAAAACTCTTTAGGATACAGTGGACTAAAACCTCATGTAATTACTTTAGCTTTTAGAAGTACAATACTAAAAGATATTTTGTGTTTATTGCTTCCATCAAATAATACGCTTCTTAAGAAATGAGAAAAATGTATGTCTACAATTGTGGAAGTGAGAAGCAAAGGGATGTAAGTGAGCTTTTCAAAGTTTTAAGAAAAACGCTTTTGAAGTTCAGAATCTTCGTAGTCTTTCATTGAATTTTTTTTCTAAATCCTGCTGTAGAGCAACACCTACCAGGACCACTAGTTCTATTTCTTGCCTCGAAATAGAGGAGAGGTTGTCCTACCATTTGTATAGACTAAGTCGAAAATTTTAATTTTGGCCATTACATCCCTTTGCTTCTAAATTGCCTCAAATAATGTTTCACTTCTACCATATTTTGGTGAAAGTTAAACAATACCTTTCAGCTTAAAATTTTCCACCGTGTCCAGGATGACGTGTCCGGACAGTTGCTCACCGGCATAGTACATTTCTTTTTCCAGCCGGATATCAAATTCCCGTATGTAGTCCATGTCGCCGTCTTCTCGTCTGAAAAATGCAAAAATATTTGATATTAGACATAGAGAGTAGAGTTAAACATGGTGGACTTATAATTTGTAAGGAATGTTATTAGAATCAGAGGAAGAAATGGTACACTGGAACAACATTTGCTGCTTTTTCACCTACCCACAATTTTTTTCATACACACAAATTAAATTTTGAACACATTTAGTCTTCAGTTTTCTCCATTTGACTAAATTTTTAATGGGTTTTAAGCAATAATAAAGGTTAAAGTAAGTTAAAATGTTAATCAAACATACTATCTTCAAATATAACCAGCAAAGTTTTTTCGTACGTGAAAAAAAATAAACAGAAAACCTACGTCGAAAATTCCCATTAAAGAATATATTCTCTTCATTGCAGGTACTTTTAAAGTCATCAATATTTAGTTGAAAAATAACGTAGCAATATTAAACGATCCGTTGACGATAATTTGTTATCAGCAATCGTTTGCTTTACTAATAGTTGCCACCCGCGAAGAGCAAAAATATTGATTAGAATGTGACAGTGATAGACTGCCCTTTTTTTTCATTGGAATAGCTAAGTTTTTTACATTTTCATTCCCCCCCCCCCTCTCTCAGAGGTTTTATGTATTGTTTTTAGATATTTTACTTCTACATTTTCTTTTCTTTGAACTTAATTCTTACTTTTATTAAATTTCTCTCCTTTTTTCTTATCTTTCTTTCTTTCTTTCTTCTCTTTTACTTTCTGGTTTTTTCCTTCTTTTTTTTTCTTTTATTTGCATATATGATGTCGCTCAGGGGCGGATACAGAAAACCATTTTTGGGGGGGGGGGGGAGGGGGGGTTCATGCAGAAGAATGACCCACCCCCCTTCCCCATAAACAAGCCTACGGTTTTGGGTGCGAAAAAGTTCTGAAACTGCTCTGGAGTCAATAAAAAGAAAAAAAGCCGAATTGGCTAGGAATAAGGCACCTAATTGGGGATAAACATTGCAAATTAATTTTATTAACAATGAAACGAAGTTGTTCAAATACTTACTTTCAAAAATAATTAAAGAATTGAAAAGATACTGTAATCTTTTTTCCCCCTTTTATGCACAAAGTGCTTGAACACAATGTGGATGGATACTATTATTGACGGCTTAGGAAGGGGGGGGGGGACAAGGGGAGGGTCATGACACCCATGACCCTCCCCTTGTATCCGACACTAATGTTGTTAACATATAATTCTAAGAAACATACAGCACACAGTTTGGGCAAGTTGGCTGGATTTCAATTTTATTTCACATGTGTTGGCATCATACCGGACCAAATATGCAATCCCGGTAATGGATATTTTTTAAACGTGATACCGGAATACCGGTATTTCCGGTATTTGGATTTTTTGTCAAATAAATAATCGAAAAAAAATATTCTTTCTTTGCCATGTTACATAATTTTGTGCAAAAAGTTCACTATTTAAGAAACTTTATTGCGAACAAATATAAAATGAAGGAACTAATGTTATAATAAGAAATCAATGATAATAAGAAGCATAATGCATGTATTGTATTGTCACAAAGCCACGAACTCGTTTTAGGGTACCGATTATCTGCAGTGGAAAGTACTCTTTCTGAATTCCTGCAGGTCGGTGGTACTGTTAATAATGCGAGTGTTTTGCGAGTGTTTCTTTTCTATTATGTGCAGCATTTTGTTTTGTTAATACACCCAGTTGTAATTTCTCTTCGAGAGACAATTCTATCCGAATATTAACATCATTTTCAACAATTTTCTCTTGATCAGGATAGGCTTGCGTTTGTGTTTCATAAACCCTTTGATTTAAAATTGATGATAAACTTAACTAAACTTGATCTTTTTTCTTAGTTTATCTTTACCGCTTTTGTTTTCGTTGCAAAATTCCTTACAATCATGTAAATATCTGAAAATATGTTCAGTTGATTATGCCTTTCTTCTATGTACATTTTTAAGTTAAGGGGAGGTGGGGCACGTTGGTCCGCTTTTTTACTTTTAAATTTTTATTCCATCAAAAAATTTAATGAGCAGTGCGATTTTCTACAATAAGTTTCACTAAACATTTCTCAACACCACAGATTTTCTTAAATGTCGAATTCATTAACCTTTTTTTAATTAATTTTTTGACGGAACCTTGTAAAGTGGACCCATGAGGGGAGTACGTTGGTCCGTCTGGTGGGGCATGTTAGACCGCATAATTCAAACAACATCTGTTATAGTTTTAGTAATGAATACTATCAAATATTGTTATTACCTTATTCTCTTTAGTGTGTAGAGTGAAAAACATTAAGTTTAAAGATCAATATAACATATTAAATTGATTTTAATTGATAAATCATCTTTAATTAAATGCAGCAATAAGCATTCACCATTAGTACACAATTATTTTTTAAAATCAAAAGGAAAATCAATTGCTGAATAGTCATGAGAAAATCAATGCAGATTAAATTTAAATGATATCTGGGAAGGCAAAAGTGCTACTTCCTGAGCTTTGGAAGTAGAACTTTTATTGGACTGGGTTTTGGAAGGATAAGTCATATGTTACTTTTATGCACCGTAACATCAATATTTGCTTGGGGAAAGCTTTTCTTTTTTCTTCAATTGCATGAAACAGTTCCAAAAAAGAAAAGTATCCAGCTATACTAATACCATAAAAAAGTACAATAAAATGAACAGCTTTAAGTTAGCATATCTTTGTGTTCTAAAATCAAATATAAAAAGAGAAAAAGAAATTATAAGTAAAAGTGTACTTTTTTGTTATTTTAATTAATTATTTGTTTTACTTACTTTCTATGTAGAATGCTTGTTTGGCAAAAGAATTATGTTTAATAGAGGAACTTTATTATAACATATATTACATATTTTACTCTTAGAAAACAGTTGTCTGCAAAAATTTAGAAGTATATTTCAAAATTTAACTAGTAAAAAGTACAGATATGAAATAAATCTTTCGGTAAAATTATATAGTACAATTTTTGTAAAATAATTATAAAATATATATTTTTGACCGAAGTTAATATTATTATTATTTCAAAACATGTGTAACATGAAATGAAATGAATGTGTAATATAAAAACACTTAGAATATTGTTATTACTATTGAACTTTAAGAGAAAAAAGAAGTTTTTTAATTATATAGGGTAGGTTGATCCAGTCCAACGTGCCCCACAAAGAGTGGACCAACCTACCCCACCTTCTTGGTCTGAAAAAGTAATGTCATATATTTTTCTTTTAGACAAAAAATTTTAAAACTGCCAATAATTGTGAACTAAAAGAACTTATACTTTAAGACAGGAGCTCTTTTTTTTTTTTTTTTTTTTTTTTTTTTGCGAAATCTTGATGAAAACCATTAAAAAGAATAAAGTTATTTTCTGAAAATTACTCAGGACTACTGAAATAACACTTTCTGGAATAATACTTGTTCAATATAACTGCACCATGTGATTACACAATAGGATTTGTAGGACCATAAATGTTATTTGTTGGTCATAAAATAAAATAAAAAATACTAATAGTGTTAAAATAATTGAGACCGGTCCACCGTGCCCCACGATCCAACGTGCCTTATCTCCTCAACTATAAAATTGCGAAATGTTATCTCGCCAAGTATACAGCTAAATAGCAAGAAAGAACAGCAATCCAATACCCGTGACATTTGCAACGTTAAAAAAGGAAAACTTTTTCTCAAAATTTAGTACAGTTGGGACAAATATTAAAAAATATGTGTCATAAAATATTATTGCAACTGATGGTTGGAAAAAAGTAGAATAATTCAAGCACAAATACAACAAATCTAACATCACTGACAGTCAAACATGCGTTTCACCCAAGGAGATACTTTGGTGTATACCCCCTCATCCCCCACTCCTGCCCTAATATTTTATGTGAACATGAAAGTCGTGCATTTTTTTTATAGAAACAACTTAATTTTATTTTTTGAGGCGTAAAGAATGTTTAATTTAAAACGCAAGCACAAATTACGAATGCATTTTATGTAAAATCTGTTCAGGACGCTTACGTAAGCAACGCCTCAATTTTGTGGTCAATTTTCGTCGAAATTTGATAGACTAAATATAATTTAAGAAAATTAGGAAAAAATTTTAGAATTCAATTTTTTGAGTATTTTATAAAAACATCATTACGTCCCCCCCCCCTACTGCTAACATATTTGGAGTTCTTGTACGGTGTTTGTTGCAATTAGTGATATGCTATAAACCGTGGATTTGCTCTTTCATAAATATATAATTTGCATCAAAGTTCTTCGTTGTTTTTTAATAACTAATGTTAGAAAGAAATGGAGAACATAGAGAGAGAGAGAGATTATATTAAAATCTAATAGGAGAAACATGGAAAAGAAAATGGAACAGGGGAAAAAAAGGAGAAGAACTCGATTCTCCCAGGCACAAACTTCAGAAATGCTTCGCCTTTAAATCGGTGAAAAATTATGGAATAAAATGTTCTTTTCTCCTCAAATAGTTTTTATTACGCTATAACCTCAGCTCTTCAGTTTACCAAATCGATGCTGATGCCAGAAAGAATTACGTAACAAAAGTCTAGTCGAAAGAGGAGAGGGGGGGAAGGGAGGAGAAGTCAGGAAATCTGTTCACTTCTGTGCTTATAACGCATATATATACATATACATATATATATATATATATATATATATATATATATATATATATATATATATATATATATATATATATATATATATATATATATATATATATATATATATATATACACACACACACTCATACACACACACACACACACATATATATATATATATATATATATATATATATATATATATATATATATATATATATATATATATATATATATATATATATATATATGTGTGTGTGTGTGTGTGTGTGTGTGTGTGTGTGTGTGTCCAGACTCGCTTATTACCAAAAGTGTGGCTCTTCACCAGCCTTAAGTTTCGAGTATTTATAGAAAAAAAATGTTTCGTCTCGTATATGAAGTGATGGAGATGATGGAAAAAAGCAAATCCTTCAAATGGTCATATAAAACTTGTTTGTCCAGACAGCTGCTCTTGACAGCTACTCATGACTTTCAGCTCAAGTAAAGATTTGAGCACCCTTTATATATGAACTAAGCCTTTTGAACTGTCTGACATAAACAGGGTTCACTAATGCTGCCGCTCACTGATGCTGTGATCCCTAAAAGACGCTGAGAAGAGTGAGTGAGTCATGGGGAACTTTTCCAAATCACCCTGCTAATCGGTATGGCGCCATACACACTGCAGATTAAGCTTCTAACAAAATATTGAAACAAGAAATACGACTGAGATCGAACATCTGGAACTAAAGAGTGTGGATGCATGCGACAGACAGCTAGAGCTTAGCGGAAATCATTTCAAGGATTTGTCGCGGAGAAAATTAATGCTGAGTTGATCATGCTACGGAAAACTTAGTAATTTTTTTGTTAAATAACTTAATGCTACATGAAATACACCGCAAGCTCAGTCAATTCCAGCCGAGGACTGCAGTTTCGTGCTTATTAGCACTCATCAGCCCGGCATAGGAATGACTGAGCAGGAGGTGGAAAACCTCTAAGAAAGCCCAAGAGTGCCAAACAAACTGGTTTAATACAGAATTAGCACTGACCAGACGAGTGACCGAAGCAATGTTTCGGTTCAACTCGAAGATTGAAGGCAAGGCAGGTATATTCAGTAAGTTACCGCCCTATAGCCAGAGCTACGGAAGAAATACATGAAATACACCGCCAGCTCAGTCAATTCTAGCCGAGGACTGCAGTTCGTGCTTATTAGCACTCATCAACCCAGCATAGGAGTGACTGAACCGGAGGTGGAAAACCTCTTAAGGAAGCCAAGAGTGCCAAACAAACTGGTAGCTAATACTGGTAGGTGTCAGTGCTAATTCTGTATTAGCTACCAGTTTGTTTGGCACTCTTGGTTTCCTTAAGAGGATTTCCACCTCCGTCACTCCTATGTCGGGCTGATGAGTGCTAATAAGCACGAAACTGCAGTTCTCGCTGGAATTGACTGAGCTGGCGGTGTATTTCATGTATTTCTGCGTTAGCCCTGGCTATAGGGCGATAACTTACTGAATAACTTAATGCTAGCCACTTCCTAGTAGCATAGTAACTAAATGGAGCCCCCTTCTGACTGACCACGTTTGCCAAAGAAATGGAAAGCTTAGATAAGGCGATTCTATCCATAGAGTAAAGAAATTACATAGAGGCCCCGCTATAGTGAGAAATTGAAGCCGGAAGTTGCACTGCTGTATTCCAAGATCCTTAGCTTCTTACTAAATATCTTCAGATACATTTTAATTCAAAACGTTCCATTACTGATTCGCAATTGGTTGTTAATTTAAAAGTAGATATTGTTGCAAGTTTATGAAGCACGTTTTTGAAATTGCATCAAAACGTGAATTAAAATACAAACCAATCCGCCAGCTACTTTATTCAATCTCTTTGCGAGATTGGGGAAAGCTATTTTCGTGAAGCGATCATGTTATCATAACCCCGCTCATCGTTGCACCGCTTTATACTATAATTCCGGCTTTAACATCATCTCCTTTTTACCATAGACCGGGCCTCTCTATGTAAATTTCTTTACTCTATGATTCCATCTGACTGAGGTGGGAAAGAAAAAAATAATGCGCGTGTTTCATTCATTTCAATTTGGCTTTACTTAATTTATAGACTAACGCACATCTGGCATCCGTGCTAACTCCAGTTTTTGCCTGTAAACTGGATGTTCACTAAGGTGGGTCGAAAAACACTTTCTTTCTTAATCAATTTCTAATAGTGCGGAAAACTTGCGCATTGGCATATGAATAACAGGAAAAATAATTTAAAAAATTATAATTTATTTTTGAAATCGCGCAAGAGCCCTCAAATTGAGAAAAAATAGAAAAAATCGGCAGTTTTCAAAGATGCAAATTTTTTTCTGCAATTTTTGCTTTTTGACGTTGTTCTTTCTTACTTATCGTGTTTCAGGCTTTAAGGAAACCCCTTTTCAATGCAAAAAAGTGTGAGCTTTTAGAGATGAACTTTTCATCATTTCTCTTGCTCAAAAGAGAGAAAAAAGCAGGTCGTCGTACTTTTGCTTACAAATGTAATTTGCTCCCACAATTGGACTAAACATCAATAAAAACTGTTGCCTAACACGATAACATGCTCAGATAATTATGATCACGGGACGCGGGAACGTCCCGGCCGCCAAGAAAATCCAAACGTCAGCAGCCAACAAAGCAAATCTACCGCCAAGAGAGACGAAAGAAAATAAAAGCGACCAAGAACAGTTGACACGACAGAACAAGTTGGGGGTTTTCACATCTCTGTATCTCAGCCCCATGAAGACCACCGGAGTTGATTTTTGGTATACTCAATCGCTAGTGGCCCCTGAAACAACCAAAATACAATCCCCAGGACTATCAGGGGAAGAGGAATTGAAGTTAGAAAATCGCTGTTAAAAAAAGTTTTCGCTTTCTTTGACAGGGCTACAGATCAGATGAGAAGAGGAATCGAGCTGAAATTTCGCACACACATTCTTTGTGCCCTACTGATGCGCCATTTGACCCCCCTCGGTTTTTACCCCACATTGTACTTTCCCGGGGTTCTGTAGCAGCCTCCCGGGGGGCTACGGTAATGATTTTTTGTATACATATTCTTGGGAGGGGGGGGCATTGAGAACATATACGAAAATTCAAACCCCAGTGACATCATGGGCCGGAGTAATTAAGGTTTGAAAATCATTAATTTCCCCTAAATTCATGTGTACTTAGTCTCAGCTTAAAGGGTTTGTTAAACTCTGACTGCAATTGCTAGGCAAGAACAGAAGTAAAATCTAACAGTTATTCAAAAGTTGTCTTTGGAAATGAAATTCAATCAAGAGACAGTTGCAATCAGACGTTAAATCGCGGATATCTTAAATTTGATACAGCGACTGCGCATGCGCGGACTGAGCTCATTGGGCTTTCTGTTTTAAGATTCCATGTTTTTTGTTTATATTTAAGCAGAGAAACAAATTAATGAATGAGATTAGAAGGCTGTCCCCCCCCCCCCTAGTTTGCCGATACGAAATTTCTTTCCTTCCTGTTTTTCAGTTTTGATATATTTAAGGGGGAAGAAATTTTAAATGTCGGTGAAACTGGGGTTAAAAACCATGAAAATATTTTGAGTAACATATAATATGTAACTGCACGCATATCTAACTTTATAATTGAAAGCGAAAAATAGCACTTATTTATTGGTTTGCTTATTTTCTAAATTAATGCATTTTTCACAAACATAACACGTTATGAATTGAAATATGTAAAATATGTGTGTGAATATCCATGTTTTGCAGTAATTTGTTAACAGACAAAATTTTTGCAATTAATTTGAGCAGGACTTTTGAAATGAGCTAAGTCCGTGCTCATACGCAGTCGCTGTGGCAAATTTGTGATATCCGCGATTTGACGTAGATTACAGTTGCATACATCTGTTGACACATTCAAATTTAAAATATTTAAAAGCTTGTTTTTTTTTTTTTTTGTTTGGTCATAACATACGTTATTTTGTCTTTTTAATGAACTTTTAAACAAAACTAGGTATTAAACAAGATAAAGAGTTCCATAAAAAAAAAGATAATTCAGCCAACAATTAAAATTATCCCATAAAACGTAAAATATTCCACGATATAGGAAAAGAAGTCATTAAATAAAAACTGAAAAGCTAGATTAAAATATCCCGCAAGTTGTAAAACATTTTTTAAACAAATCATGAAAATGTTGAATAATCCGCCAAATAAAGAAACTGTAATAGAATTTATTGCGAAACTGTAAAATATTTGAAAACAATATAATTTAAAATATAGTATTTTATTATCCAAGCAGTTTCTTTGCAACAGAAATGATACAAGGAATGCAATAAAATTTAAACGGCCCAATTCTCACCAAACGAACATAGAATCTTACTGGTCAGAAAATAACAGGACCTAAAATTAAGCTTGCTATTATTGTTCCTTAAAAACACAAAACAACGTTGTTTCAATTGAATATTTATGACTTGAAATTCTCAATTCTAAAAATACAAAGCAATAATATCAATGCAAAAAGATGTGATATCTGAGAAAAAACAACCCTGTTGTAAAAATTTCCCCGCCAAGAAAACCTTTAACTCTCCCCCACAAAAAAAAAGGCTTCATTCTAAACCCAAAAACCCTCAGCCTTAAAAAGTCTTGATATCTAGTTTTCCCGCCAAGTATCTACCAAACTATCATCCTCCCTGTTCTCCGCTTTCATCACACCTACTTCCGTTAGAACCTCCTTCCACTTTCAACTCCTCAGAAATATGGATAAATCCTTTAAATTGTTTATCTTGTCTGGCGGGAAGCTCACTAAGCAACCACCTCACTTAGAAAAGCTTCCCGCCAAACAAGGTAAACAATTTAAGCAATTTTTTGAGCATTCAAGATTGCTCATTGCTATCACTTGACCGTCCTTGATGTACAGTTCCTTTTTCAACCCCAACGCCCTCTGCAGGCGTGACTCCTCCTGGCAGCCGTTGCTCCTGGTCGGTGGCCTCCATTTTCTAGTCACACGTACGCTCACAAACACTCACACACATACACACACGCGCCTTTACACACATAAGCACAAGTCAACGTGCATAGACACAGGTCTACGCACACAAATAAGCCTACACATGCACAACTATACACACATAACCGCCCAAGAGGAGGGACAGGAACCGTTTCTAGAAACAAGCGAGTGGGGTAGTAACCAATGAGTAGGGTCCTGTCGCAACTCATGAAAAACATAATTTGAATTCAAAATTTTAGAATTCAAATTAATTTTGAAAATTCGAAAGGTTTTTTTTTTTTTTTTTTTTTTTTTTTTTTGTTTTTTGAGCAATCACAATTGCTTATTGTCCTCACTTGACCGTCCTTGATGTTGTGGTTCCTTTATCAGCTTGGACCAGGGGTCTCTGCAGCACCACCGCCCACCGGCCTCTGCAGGCGCGGCTGCTCCAGTCCTCAGCTATCAGCTTCTTCTAGTAGGAGGCGACCATGTACTACACACACGTACGCTCACAGACTCACACACATACACACACACCACTTCACACAGGTCTACGCACACACACAAGCCTACACAGTTACACACACAACTATGCACACGTAACCGCCAAGGAGGAGAGGCAGGCTTGGGGGGACAGGAGTCGTTTCTAGAAACAATAACTCCAATGAGTAGGGTCCTGTCGCAGTTCGTGATTGCGAAAAATATAATTTGAATTCAAAATTTCAGAATTCAAATTAATTTTTTTTTTAATTTTTATTTTTTGTTTTTCGCGATATTTTCAAGATGCATCAAGCCTTCGTTCGTGCTTTTTCTTCTTTCCCTGACTTATACTGGGAAAGTAGGCCAAAACAGGGGCGGACTGGCCGGGTCGGCTAGTCGGGGATCCCCGACTGGGCCAACCGCCGAGTGGGCCACTTTAAGGAATTTTTTATGGAACTTAATACATTTAATTCACATCTAACATTTTTTAAAGCGTAATAATAGAAGAAAAATGAAATTTGTTCACTCTATGGGAACAAAGTGTGTGGAAGCAGGTTTATATTTCTCCCATCCTTAGCCCCTCCCAGGGCCCAAAGTAAATAGCCGAAGTCCACAGGTGCGAATGCTTTCCACTCTTTGTCAACTTTTCTCTAGTTTTTAGATCTCTGGGATCCATGGCTCCCACACTGAGGAAACGGTAGGGGGCCAGAGAAATTAGGGTCCGACGCGGCCTGAAAAAGGAACCGGGACGAAAAAAGAGCTTTCAAAAGTGCGTCTATTAACAACAATTGGCCTGCACCACCAGACAAAGCGGCCCCGGCCCTTCTACAAATGTGAAGGCCCTGCTATAAATGTGTGGACCATGCTTTGGGGTGTCGATACATGAGCAGCGGCATGCACAAGGTTGGGGACTTTGATACAGGAATGAGTTAAGTTCAAACTTTTCCTTTTTAAAAAATTCATTTTTGCGTGTGGAGAATTGGTTGTTCCGATTGGTGCAACAACGGGTCACAAATGTAAGATAAGACCTCTGCTTTCTAGTAAATAATGTGGGAAAGAAATTAGACTTTCGATCGTACACTAATGTTATTTATTGGTCTTACCAAAAATGAGTGAGTCTGGACTTACTGGATCTTGGTTTTTGCATCAAGACCCAAGAAGGAAATTGTGTATTACAGATTTAAGGTGTCCGGGATACATTTTGAAAAAAAAAAATGGTATTAAACAATTTAGAGTTTTGAAATTTTTTGCACTGATTCACCATCAGTTTGATTCGCAAAATCATAACATAAATATTAAAAAAAATATTAAAATTTAGTTATTGTTTTCTAAAAATATGGGTTTGCTTTAAATTGCTAAAACTCAAAATATTCTTGTTCAATTTTCATACTTTTTTCAAAAAACTATGCACAAATATCTAAGTTTTAATTTTTATTCGACGATTTAAAAAATATCGATTCAATAAAAATAGAAAATATTTCAAGAAAAATTTCGAAAAATTCAAAGATACTTAAAAAAAAAATCTTATTTTTTGAACTAATGGTTTTTTTTTTTCAAATTCACCGTATAAAAATCAAAGTAAACTGTTTGAAAAAGATATGCTCCAAATTTCATTGCTTTACCTTTATCAGTTCTTGACTTATAAGAGTTTGAATGCCAAAAATCGGGAAAAATTGCATCATGGAGAGAAACGCGTTTGAAGTTTTAAAGTTAAATATATTACTTAAAAGAATGCAACAAAAAATATATATATTTCGTTCTAATTAAGATAGAAACAAGATTCAAACGTCCTTTTAAGCAGAAAAAGACGGAGAAATTTTTTTAAATGATTAAAAAAAAAGACATTTTGTTTCTCAGACCCCCTTAAATATCGAAAAATTGCCAAACAAAGTCTTCGAACCTTAGGCATTCCCTTAAAGTCACTAAAGATAGCTTAGAATTTCAATTATAGAAATTTTCATGGGAGAGCTTCGTAACGCTTTTATTTGCATTATAGCCAAAAATTGATTTCAGTTTCAGAAAAAAATGCTCAGAGAGAACTAGTGTTTCCTCCAGACCAAAGAAGGGGCAGTGCGCTTTCAGATAAAAGTGTAGAGAAGTTTTGTTGGATAAAAAAGATGCTTCTTTTACTTTTTGGTATACTAGGTACATACAAAGTTCAAGTGTTTTTTGATAGTAATTATTTTTAAAATATTAAAAAGTTTTTGATGCTTGGTTTTAAAGGTAATGCAAAAAACATTTAGATATATTCTAATCAAATTCTTGTGGATAAATGACTGAAACGAACGAATGACGTTTCAAAGACAGGGGTCGAGTCGAAGGTTAGCTTAAATGCGGAAGGGCAAGGTGCCCTTCTAAAAAATCTTGGGGGAAACCTTTCTCTTTTCCTTTCAATGTTTCCAAACATATTATAAGATTATATTTTTAAAATTTCAATGTTGGAAATTTTCGAAGGAGAGTCGCCAGATTCCCCATAGAAACGAAATGTAGCTTAAAATTGGGTCAAGTATACTTCAGTTTTTAAATGTTTCCAAATGAGATCACTGACCCTCCTATTCTCTCAAACGTGACCAAAGTTAGTTTTGGGTTTTTTAATAGTTCAAACTCTAAACCATTTTGTAGAGAGCTCCCTATGCTGTTCCATAAAATCACATTAATTTTATTAATGGTATCCTAACATTGCATTTCTAAAACTTCCCATTTCGGAGAATTTCTGGGAAGAGCCAACGACATTCTATTGTAAACAAAGATTGACTAAAATGAATTTTAATTTTTTAAAAAAAAAGTTAAGAAAACAAAATTGTGGTGAAACCCCTGGTTTTCCCTCTCCTTGAACGCTACCGAAAATTGTAAAATTGTGTTTTTTGACATCAACTTTGAAAATATCGCCTGGAAGGGAACTAGAACCCTGTGTCCCGATTCTTTTCTTAGGCCTATATAGATCAATCAATTTCAAAAAATTTCCGGGGGGATTTACCTGGCTCCTCATCTCTTTCCTCGTGTCCTTCCTATGTTGTCAGTATAGAAGCTTATGTGCCTTTTCAGGCTTATAACCATATGTATCCTTTCAAGGCACATAAAATATGTGTCAGTGTTAGCGATATTTTATGTTTCATAATTTTCTATTTTAGAACTTTAAATCTTGATTGAGAAATTAAAGAAAAATAGTAACTTGTGGTAGTTTAATGTCTTTGCTCGACTAATTTACAGAAGTGGGCCAAAATATGATTTTGCCAAAGTCAGCCAGTCCGCCCCTGGGCCAAAATATGGTCTCAACTGCTCTTAGTCTAGTCTTGATGACTCCAGAGCTATTGAGGGAGATTGCTGAATGCGAATGAGATAAAGGAATATGTGTCAGGATAGTGATTTTTTTAAAACTGCATAACTTAAATCGTGCTTCATTTAATGCTGTGAACCTTTACTATGTGTGTGTACTACTGTGAACCTATATGCAGTAACTGTGCCATAATCATCTTAAAAATAAGTTTAATAGCAATCCAGTCAAGATGCACTTGAGTTCGTTTTTCGTCATAAATTTATAATTTACGACAACAGTATCATACATTCACTTGAATCAAAAGTAACTTCTGCACATATTCAATGATTAAATAACTGATATGCTAAAACTGATCTCCACTTGGAAAGAAATAATTAATTTTTCTACTAGATATTGTACAATACAAAATTATTTTCTCTTTTTATGAAAATGTTGACATTCAAAGCGAGGATTTGGTTAAGCAAAATGAGTCTAGTTCATTTGTTCTAAAAATTAAAAATACACGATATTGTTCCACTTTTCTAAGACTTGTACGTTTTTCTCTATGTAAAAAACAAATTCATCTAGAAATATTTTAATAAGTTCTAATACCCCAGTTCTCCATTAGTTTTCACTATACAGGGTGTTTCTGAACTCTTGGGCAAAACTTTAAGGGGTGGTATTACACATCACAGGACAAATAATATAATATCCAAAATAAGTTTCCCAAACATCTTCCGAAGGAGATAGGCGCGATTAAAGTTTAGGGTCCAAAACTTCAAATGATCATAAAAAGCGGAAAAATTGGTCGATTCATTTGCGGTTTTCGCTAAAATTATTCTTTTTATCAGTATTTTCTTGAAAATAAATTTTGAAGATGTAGTTTTAAAAATGCCGATAGAGGCTGCTTAAGGCTTTGGAGTAACAAACAACTACTTTTTACCGCTATTTTTTAATCTCATTAAATGCTTTCTAATACTTGAACTTACTTAATTAACAGCTTGGACTTAACTTAAATTTTCAGCTCAAACCTACAATCATTGAGAATGGTAAAGTCGCTCAAACTGAACAGTATTCAGAAGTTGAAATACACACCGTCACAAAATAATAATAATAATAATAATTTGAATTTTGACATCTTGAATTCAAATTATGTTTTTCGCAATCATGTGTTTTTTTTGCGTGTGTGCAGACATGTGTGTGTGGGTATGCGTGTATGTAGGCGTGTGTGTTTGTGTTTGTGTGTGTATGTGGGTATATGTGTGTGTGTATATATGTGTATGTGTGTGTGGGTATGTGTGAGTGTGTGTGTATATATATGTATGTGTGTGTGGGTATGTGTGAGTGTGTGTGTGGGGGGTATGTGTGAGTGTGTGTGTAGGTGTGTGTGTTTGTGACTGTGTGCAGGCGCGTGTGTATGTTAATGTGTGTGTAGGCGTGTGTTTGTGTCTGTCTGCAGGCATGAGTGTGTGGTATGTGTATATGTGTGTGTGGGTATGAGTGTATATGTGTGTGAGTGCGTGTGTGTGTAGGCATGCGTGTGTGTATGTATGCGTGTAGGATATGGACGCAATCTGGAGACGGTTTTCGCTAGAGGAGCAGCATCGTGAGGTTGGTCGACGGTGGTGCTGCAGAGGGAGGCAGGGGGAAAATAAAATCATAGGACGCCCAAAACAGTCAAGTGAGAACAATAAGCAATTGTAATTGCTCAAAAAAACACATTCATCCAGAAGAAAACGAGCTGCAACCAACAAACTCGGCATTAATGTAGTTTGGTAAAAGATGATTCAAATTTCATCGCCAGAGCAGAAGCGTTTCGTCGCAAGAAAGGGTAAGCGCGCTATGCTCATACAAGAAGGGGAATATGTTCGATTAAAAGTGGGAAAACTTGTGTCAAAGGGCACATCAAACAAAACTGTCAAGTTGGAAGGACGCCCAAGAGATAATACTCTTGGGCAAATACCCTGCAAGTATGTACTTCTATATGTGGTTCTATCTATGTATATAGTTTACTAGATATGTAGTAGTACTTCTAGTACCCATTCTGAAGAAGTTGTTGTTTGGAACTGTAAAGCAATTACAGGTAGTTTGGATTGTAATATTTTGACATGTCTCTTCAAACAACATTTTAATCTTTGGCAATCATTTTCAATAGTTGCATGATTTTTTAATAAACAACCAGTCCAGTTGAAACAAATGAACTACACTCCAGTCTGTGAAGATTGCAACACCACGATGGACTTACGCGAGTGAGCTGAAAATTGCAGGAAATGTAAAGTAGGGCATGATATGCAAATGATTAGAATTGCAGACCGGTAGAGCATGCGTATGCTGAGCAGCACCCTCTGAACGGCAGATCGAACCGAATATAAATAGACGGCTGTAGCTTGGCGTGTATGATTACCGGTGGTTATATGCTAGAGTAAACGTTAACTGAATCTTTACTGCCTCTTCAACGAAAGAAAGCGAAATTTGAGCAAATTTTGGAGTTTGAAAGCGGTAGAATCGTCGGCCTTCCTGAAGCTGGATTGTCTTATCGTGCAGTAGCCGCTCGTGTGCAGCGTAACAGCAGCATAATCATGCGTGTTTGGAAGCAGTGGACGGACGAGGATCGGACAGTTCGGAAATCCGGGAGTGGACCCCGAAATGTGACGTCAGCTAGCGATGGCAGACACCGGGTGCGTATGGCGCTGACGGACCGCACAGATTCTTCTAGGCAATTGGCAGCACAGTGGTCAACAGCTACAGGTGTTTCATTGTGTCCTTCATCAATTCGGAGACGTTTTCTGCAGCGTGCGCTAAGCACAAGGATTCCTTTATACAGGATTCCTCTCACGCAAAACCATCGCCGCCAGCGGCTACAATGGGCCAATGTGCATAGGAGCTGGCGTGCTGATTGGCAGCAGGTCGTCTCTTCTGACGAATCCCGCTTCAATTTGTGGCACCATGATGGCCGAATTCGTGTCAGGCACTATGCCGGTGAACGGCACATTCCGGAGTGCATTATCGAACGCCACAGTGGACGAACACCCGGAGTTATGGTCTGGGGTGCCATAGATATCATGGACGATCACAATTGCTACGAATTGTGGGCAATTTGATCAGTACCCGATACATAAACGAAGTTTTACTGCCCCAAGCTATTCCTTTCCTGCAAGGATTGCCAGGGGCTGTATTCCAGCAGGATAATGCCCATCCACATGTCGCCAAGACTGTCAAATCCTACCTTGATTCGCAGCAGGTACAGCTTCTTCCTTGGCCTGCACATTCCCCGGTTATGTCACCGATTGATCATGTGTGGGATTTCTTTGGGCGGCGACTCGCTCGTGATCCTCGTCCTGTTGCTTCGACAGACGAACTTTGTTTGTGCACACAAACAATATGGATTACTCTTCCGCAGGCAGATATTCGAACTTTGTTTCATTCCATACCGAGTTGTGTAGCAGCTCTTATTGCGGTGCGATGTGGCAACACAAAATACTAATTTCTATCTCTTTTTATTGTTTGTTTGATTTGAAAATGTAATCATTTATTTCTACCATTACCACTCAACTGTGTATTAAATTTCATTCAACTATGATGCTTCCTTCATGGTGTTGCAATTTTCACAAACAGAAGTGTATAAACCATCCATACATAAAAGATGGAAATTTATTGCAAAAACTTTAAATTAAAAATAGCTTCGAACATTCTATTAAAAATCAAAATAAATGACTGAAACTCTTTTTTAGAGGAAAAAAAAACATTTTTGAAATAGCTTTGCGTGTTTCTAGCTAATTATAAACGTCAAAGAATTAAAAATAAGAAAAGGAAAGTAAAGATAATTATTTAAAGTCCGGCTATCACCTCTAAAACACATATTTTAAAACAAGCATCCAGATAGATTTTTAAAGCATTTTTAATAAATTATTCTAGTAATTATTTTCAAAATAACTAAAGTAAATTGATTAACTTTGTATTTCTGGAAGTTTTTTGAACATAAAATTATCTTTTAATTTACTTTTAAAGAACTAATTAACACTATTTTCTTTTGGAAAGAGTTTATTTTTTAATACAAACATTTTATACGAAATTTTTTTTTTCTAAAGGTGGAATGAGCTACATGAGTTTTCAATTCTTGACTGAGAATGATGTTTTTATTTATCTTTTCGTATTAATTTTTCAGAAAGAAGTAAAGATTACATTGCAAAATGTCATTGCCTTTCCTGTTAAAATCCATGTGATCCATCTTTTCCGCTCAAATACTGGAAAATGGATTTTCAAAAAGATGCTCTTATTAATTAAATGCTTGGAGCTCTGCCAGAATAACTGTATTTATTTTTTTTAAGTCAAAAATTTTCATTCTGCTTTAAAAAAGTTTATGAAAGCTTTCATTCTTATTTCTAACATTAATTATATTGTCCGTTTAAGTGGGAAAAGCTTTTTAACCGCTGCCACAAACAAAAATGAATAATAGTAATTATGAAGATAATTGTTAATAAAGATGCACCTCATTAGTAGTATGTATCTCTACTTATAAAAAAGAATGAAGTTTGTATGTCTGAGTGTCGGCATGTCTGTCTATCTGAACGTTACGTGCGTAGGGCCAAGACTGATTGGTTGATTTTGATAAAATTTAGCATAAAATTAGTTTGCACATGGGGAGAGGGGGGGAGCACCTCAAAGCGTTTTTTGGAAAATTTAACTTGGATCTTTTTCCTGATCCAGTTTAAGCTCATTTTTCACATAAATTTGACAAAAGGGGGGGGGAGGGGAGATTTCTTTCATGTACATTTTTAACTGTTAGATCATTCGAAAGTTCGGAATTTTCTATATAACTTGAAGGTTGTTCAAAGCTTCTATACGAGCATAAGGAGAGCTGCGAGAATCGGCTTCAGAAAACTGGATTCCGTGGCTAATTTCAAGTAGGCCAAACGATTTTAAATGACTGAGCTCTAGAATAACATTGTAACTCAAAGATGAATGCAATTCGCAACTCCAATAAAGTAGGGGGCGCTGCAGCCACTGGCTAATGGCGACTGAAAAAGGAAAAACAAATATATGCCGGAACGTATAAATTGTTTTTAATCTTAGTGAATGACAGTAATTTTTGTTCGCATGTATGATTTTTTGTTTCTTTTTTCTTTTGAAATAATATTTTTATGTTTTGTAGATATTCCGGTTCATTCATAAACAGATGAAACATCAAGAAGCATAGCTAAACGTTAGAAATTAATGCATATCACTTAGCAAGTGTTTCTCAAGCAGCTATTTCGACGATGTTGAATTCGATGTTCATCAATTCTTCATGTTCTTCAAACTACAATTTTATTTAGTATTAGCTGCGTCGCCCAGCTTTGCACGGTCTACCTCTAAAATAAAAGTTATGTCAAGTGACGCCTGTTCAACAATCAGGCTTCCACTGGAGGGGAAAAAAAAACACCACAAAACTTCCCGTCAAAATAATCATTCTCAAAGAAAAAACGGCAAATCAAAAGTTTTCGAAAAAAATTAAACGCAACCCTTAATAAATACAACTAAAATCCTTAAAAAAAATTTAAAAAAAAAAAAAGAAAGAAGATAAATCGCCAAATAATAATCAAAAGGGGAAATTTTTACCTCAAAACAAAAACAAAATTTTATATAGTCACAAACGAGAAAAAAAGAGTGGCAACCTTCTGAACATTAATTTAAAATGAGATCGCGCAAACGATAATTTTCCGATTTAAAATTTCTGTTCCATTAGGCTTAGCTGTGCTTTTCAATTTTTTACAGCCTTTTTCTTTGAAATTCGAAGGAAATGAATGAACTCTATGAGTGTTTTTCGCGAGTTTTCGAATGGCCTCAAAATCGAACTGATCGCATAAGTCAAGGCTGTCCAACTGGCGGCTCGCGGGCCGCATGCGGCCCACCAACTTCTTATTCAGCATATTTCTTTTTTCGACATTTATTGGTATCAAGAAGCATCCGAGACTACCCTTCTTGGTCAAACCGGGGTCCTCGAAATTTCCTCTTGATCGTCCTTTTATACTCTTTTCATTGTTTTGAGAGAAAAAGGTACAGGACATCTACAGGTCAAGGTCAAGAAGTCCTACCCTGCAAGCTGGTGTTCAAACGAATTCCTAGAAATAGTATTGCCTCGCGTTGGCGGAGGGAGACTGGGAGGGAAGAGAGAAACATTTCAGATAAGCAAAACCTGCCTGCAATTGGTTAGAAATAAGGATCCCCCCCCCCTCACTGATTCTACGACCTTTGTCGATTTCGAAAAAGAAATTGAGAATTTGCTCTCGTCGCTTCCATGTTTGGGAGCATATATTTATGCGAAAGTGCTTCTTCGACAATGAACTTAATCAAGAATCGTCACAGGAACTCTCTCTCCGACAGTTCATTGATAGACCTTCTTCTGCTGGCAACGAAAAACATCGATGTTGGCATTCCTGCCCTTGTAAAGAAGGCGAATCTGCCTCAATTTTCCCATTACAATTTAAGCAATTTGTTTTATAATCCTAGTGTTTCATTTTATTATTAATTACCTCTTATACATTAAGAAATATTATTAATTGTTATTGTATAAGAGATAAGAACTTATTGTTCAAATTTTTCAAACTGCGGCCCGCCAGATGATCAATGACCGGAATTCTTTCCCGTGGGTTCTTTGCAGTTGGACAGCCCTGAAGTAGAGCATAGAAAAATAAGCTTCTTCCTAAATGGATTCGTTTAAATACTGAAACGAAACTTTTTAATAAAAACTAACAAAAAATTTATTAACATATTAAATAATTAATCATAATAGACAATCAATGTATGTTTAAACATCGTAATTTAGCAAATTTCAACTTTTTTTCCCTTGAGGTACAATCTCCAAGCAACAAACTACAATACTTTTCAAACTGCAGTGACTAAAAAAACCATCATTTTGCAGATGCATCAAAAACTTTCTGCCCATCTGTCATGCGATTGGTTTTTTAAAACTATAAAGAACGTAGTTTTTGTTGGGCTCGTGCATTTTACATTAGATATATATGCTTAACTTAGCATTTAAAAAATTAAAAGATTCCATTAAAGCAATTTGAGAATAAAAACTAATCAGCAACAGTTCGAATCAGAATCTATCAATTTTCATTAAAATCCTACCATTAGTTATTGAGAGATGATAGTCCCAATAAGAGAGAAGAAAGTTCCTTTGACAACCCTCGTTTTTTGACTTAAATCCAGACATTACTTTTGAAGTGCAGCTGCAACGAATAGCAATAAAAAGTTCGATTTCCCTGCCCTTTTCAAGCAATTCACACCAAAAGCTAATCAGTACTAGTTCTCATCAGGGTTCATTTATGCACCGGATTTTTTTCTTTTTGACTCCACAAAAGAACGTTCACCCGCAACCAGACATTCGCCAAAGAACAAAAAAAAAAAAAAAAAAAAAAAAAACCGTACCAAAATGTATTCAGTTGCTTCTAAAACATGTATATCCGACGTATATCCGACGAAATTTGAGAAACGAATATTTTCACGATTCCAATATGTTCTAAATGCACAGGAAAGTGGAAAGACTTTCTTCGAAAAATTTTTAGAATTACATCAACTCTTTCGGGACAACCAAAATTTTATACGCACTAGTAGCGTCATGTGAGGGAATATTTTAAAGATATTTTTCAATTTACATAAGCTAAACAAAAAAGTACCGCGCGTGTAGAATGGGGTCGTTTCCAAAATTTTAAAAGTATTTTTTTCTGAAAGAGCATGCTTAAAAAGATAGGATCTGACCATTTTTAAATAATTTATTTAAGTTAATTATTTTTGAAATTTTTTTTAAATCAGTGCGCTTTCATTGTTTACGCTTCTGCCGATGACATCACAAATGATGAAACGCCATTCAGTGTTGCAATTCACAGAGCAAAATATTTAATTGGCATCTTTTCTCACGTGTATTGGCAAAAATATGGTTCATAGCAAGCGTAGAGCGCAATGTTTTATTCGCTTCTTGATTATCATAACGAGGAAACGTGGTAGAAAGATGCGCCAAAATGCATCATTTGTGACGTCAGCAAAACCACACCTTGTTTGAAAAATTGGACATTTTAAAAAATTAATTGAAAAAATATTTTTAGGAAAATAAAAATATTTTCTGGGTCTATGTTTTTTTTTTTGCTCATTCTATCAATGTTAGTGACTAAAAGTAGTACTTTTGACTGAAGGAAACAACCTCATTTCGCGCAAAGATGCTACAAAATAGCATTCATATTTCTTTTGCTAAAGAAAATGGTTATTATTAATTTGATGACCCAACATGAAGTTTGAAAGGGGGGGGGGAGGACAATAATAGAAACTGCTCGTAAAAAAAAATGACAAAAAAAGAACGCACATGAACTTTGACGATAATTTCCTGAAAACAGAAAGAAATGAAATATTTTATCCAATTATTACTCGTTGGCAATTTACAATTTAAATTCAATATTGGAAATGCGAACTTTTAAAGCTATTTTCATTGTTGTGAGATACATTTAGCGAAATCAGTGTTGATACAAAATAGTACTCTACACTAGGGACAATCTTATTTGGTTCACGAAGTTTCAAAGCGTCAGTTAATAAGAATAAGATTAAAATACACGTTACGAACCAAATAAAAAACGCTCTCTCTTTCCCGTAGAAAATAGAGTTTCAGTAAAGAACTCATTAAATTTTGAAAAATATTGAGAACATCCAGTTTTTAAGTTGCACCAGAATTTTCCTGAATGGCATCAGTTTAATTTTCTGGAGCAACGAAGGATCAAATTATGTAATTTCAAAAAATGAATTCAATTCTAAAACTGACTTAATTGAAGGCCACACATTGAAAATAAATGAGGTTTTAATTCACTAATACTGTTTATTTTAGCTGTTCATTCAGTAAATACTTCACTGAAACCTTATTTTTAAGGGACTAATTTGAAAGTTTTGTAAAAAAAAAAAGAATGTAAGTTTCGTGGAACCCTTAAGTGATCTTCGTGGGACTCGAAGGTTCCGTGGAACACAATTTAAGAAACGCTGCTGTATAAAATGATAAACAGCAGGCGAAATAATAAATCTTGGTTTCACTCTATGTACAAAATACTTTATTAAAACTACTGCCTAAGATTAATTCGCATTGAAGTTGAATTGATGGTGCAGAAATGCTTTTCTTTTAAAAAAATCATCTGAAAGGAACACATATTATTTTGGTTTTGATGAAAAAAAAATAAATAAATAAAATTCATAATTCTAATTTTTATGTTTAAGAACTCCTTTTATCGGCAAGTTTTAAATCATGCCAGTAGCTCCAATATTTCCTCTCAAAAAAGCTATGCTCAGAGTAATTGTCCTCCAGAGGGGAATTTAACTAATTGCTTTCATTCTTAACTGGAAAACGATAATTTATATTTATTATTGTTGCCTGCATTTCTGAACTTTTTTCGAATTAAGTTTCCTGAGGTTATAAACACATAAATTTCATAAGGGCAACAATTGTTGAAATACGCTAAATAAATTACTTTTCATCCCTTTAGAACTGCTGACGCAACGAAAGTAATATTTCATGTGTTTAATTAAAGCATTGAAGAATTCACGAATGTTTATTCGTTTTTATTAGCTTTTATGAAACTTACTCTTTCATTGGACGGTGGGAAATCGTTGCCAAAAACGCAAACGAATAACAGAATTTAGAGTTCGTTTTGTTAACAAATTAATTTTAAAGTTGAACCTAAGGGAGTATAGATTCGTGTATTTGGGGTTTTTCAAACTTTTTAAATAATACAGGTTTTTGAGATTTTTTGTCTATTTAAGTCATCTGTTTAAAAGAGTTTAAAATTTTTTTCACCATATGGGCAATTCCACGTGATTTGATATTTTGAGCGTGACTCACGTTACACTGCTTAGTAACCCACGTTATATTTCCAACTTTAGTCTTCGACGTAAAGATATTACCGATTTCAAAACATCTTTTTTTTTTTTTGTAATTGTTTTTGCAATTTCATGTGATTTCAATGTAACTAATGGTGAATTGCCTATTTTAATGAGTCAATAAATTTAAAAAAATTGATTTTGAATTAAAAATTTATAAATATTAAAGTAGGTTAAAGCAAATAAAAATCATTTGTGAAAAGATTAAAAAAAAAAAAAAAACAACAGCAGTTATGCTGTAGAAAGAACAGTGGTACATGTGTGTAAACTGTCATCTTGAATAAATAAAAATTTGAGTTTTTAGTGTATTAATCAACTTAGAAAATAAAATATTCTTTTCTTGTTTTCATGCCCCTCCCAATATTTTCATCTTGTTTCCATCGTAGTGATTTCAAATTTTACGTACCTTGATCTTGATACAACAGGGAACTTTTACAGGTTACAATACACTATCACATTCCAGCTAATGCCAATTACATTTAATAATGCGTAATGGTTGTAATAATTGTTGGATGTTAGAAGTAATCTCATCAAAGAAATTAATTTTATCTCAACTACGACTGATTAATAGTGGATTTTAAACAGCTCAACTAAGAATAAACGAGATGTTGAGCTTGCTTTTCAAAGTTATCCCACACTGTAACTAAATCTTATCTACCTCAAGCTAATCTGGTTAATCCATTCCTTTCATAAAATTCTTAACTTCGATTTTCTTGGGATAAAGATTTTTCTTTGGATCGGTTCTCTGGACACTGAAACCTTCTTCTCAAATCAATATTGCATTTACTGATGAATAACTTTCTCGCGATTACAGCTTTGAAGCGATGACAGTTGAACAATTTTTTTCTTGTTTTGAATTGTGCCTTGTGTACTTGTTGAGGCAATACTAAAGAAGTCTGAATTTAGCCACTTTTTCACATGCAGTTTTCTTTTTTGAGCAATCACGATTGCTTATTGTTCTCATTTGACTGTTTTGACGTTCCTATGATTTTCTTTTCCCACCGCCTCCCTCTGCAGCACCACCGTCGACCGACCTCACGATGCTGCTCCTCTAGTGAAAACCGTCTCCAGGTTACGTCCATATCCAACATACACACGCATACATGCACACACCTGCACACACACACATACACACACACACTCCTACCTGCACACAGACACAAATACACACGCACACACACTCCTGCCTGTACACAGACACAAACACCCACGCATACATACACACACACTCATGCTTGCATACAGATACAAACACACACGCATGCATACACATACCTATACACACACACACAAACCCACACACTCATGCCTCGACACAAACACACACGCCTACATACACACACACACTCGTGATTGCGAAAAGCATAATTTGAATTCAAAATGCCATAATTCAAATGAATTTATCTCTTTATACTTCAGTTTATCTTGAATTGCTTGAGGCAACTTCCTAGTTTTCAACTTTCATCTTCCTGTACTCCTTCCTCTCGAGACAATGTTTCTGTTTATATGCATTACAGTTGTTTCGGTACTATTGCTGACATTCTGCTGCTGATGCCTTTGTTTAAAAACTTCTATTTATAGGTAGGAAAAGACTTTTAAAAGTACAGAAGACAAAAATCATCATGCGGAACCCATAATGTAAGCAGACAGCAAGCTGAGAGCAAAAATATTGACTCTTGCAATAAGTAAAACATTATGAAAGAATAGACCGAATAAAATTATGCCATTTAAGTAATGTCGGTAGTATTATTAATCATATATATAGGCGTGTATATAAAGGCTAACCTCCCGTTAGCCCCTAAAATAACATTAGGGTGCATAATATACCATTGGGAAGTTAATGTTATCTTGTATTGGCTGTGACTCACATTATGGACTCACGTTACAAGATAAATATGCTTATTTTCAAAATATAGTAGTGTAACACCCCCAGTAATTGGCAGGTCACCAGTGATTGGCACTTCCAACAAAAATGTCCTAAAATGAGATTCATATCCAATCTTTTTAAAAGTAGAAGTCTATATACCCCTGAATGTACATTTACTTTAAAGATTATAATTTCAATTCATGTTACTAAATGGTAGCAGAGCATAGGTAAGAGAAACAATTGTGGCTTGTGTCAAATCAGCCATTTAGGTTGCAAAAGCTTCTTCTCTGGCTGAAGGGAAGCATACGCATCAATCGATTAAAATCTGACTTAAAATATATTCTTAACTTTCGCTGTCAAAAGTTTTGTTTAGTTAAAAGGTGTTACTTTCAGTGGGTAGAAGTATATTTTTGTCCCTTTTTGGATTTTTGAAATAATGATGGATGCCATTGAGTGGTGCTTCAGTTTTGCTAGTCTCCAGTAATTGGCACATGTGCCTATAAACACTAATGTTGTGCAATATGTCACTAGTTTGATTTCTGATTCTTTTTCAGCAACTATATTGTATGGGTTCTACTATTGATTTGAATCTTACAGAATATACTGTTAAAATTTTAAGAGAATTAATAAAAAAACAAATATGTTTGGCCATCAGTACGATATTGCGACGGTAGAGAACCGGTTCATTTTTTATGGTCCCTTAGAATCATCGGGTCGATGTCCCTAATGTTCCTTTTTCTGTGGAGACAGCTATAATTCGTAAAATCGAAACTGCATACCGACTAATGAAACAGCAATAATTTCGATATTTTTTTCTATGCAACACTTCAAATTTAATTTTATTTCTCTGAAATGCTTTTTCAACGTCAAGATATGTGATTTAACATTGATTTATGTAAAATTACCTATCTTAAATTAACAGTAATTATGCTTCATTATGTTGATAAAATTTGTATGTAATCTAAAAGTGAAAAATCAAGTGATTTTCCAGTTCTATTAACATGTGCCAATTACATACAATGGGGTATCAGGTGCCAATTACTGGTGATTTTGGTAACTTTTTATAAAAATATTTTTATAAAAATAGCATTTCAAATATTTTTGATTTTAGTGAACTAAATAGATGCACAGATGTGCATTGTTTAATGCAAAAATATTTGCAAGTGAATTTTTTCTTTCTAAATAATGAAAACAGAGGTAAGTTTAAGGACAAACTCTTAAAGTGGCAATTACTGGGGTCATTACCCTATTAAAAAAAATTAAAATTGGTCTATAATTTCTTTTTAGTTACATAAATGAGTAGAAGCAACAGTAAGATCGTTTTAATTTACTAGCTATAACATTTATAAATATTTAAAAATTCAATTTTTTGTGCCTCACGTTACATAGAATGGTTTCACATTCGACTTTTTACAAACATTTTTAGGAGAAAGTTCAAAACCTACTACAATAATTGACACCTTGTGAAATGAATTTCTTGGAAAAAAGGTAAATAGTTGGCAGAAACAAGGTGAAACAAAAAAAAAAAAGCCCGTTTAGAATTGCTTGTAGCGGAGAGAGAATTCACTAGAATATAAGCTCATAAAACAAGTCCTCTTACGAAAAACAATAGTTCACCTGAAGTTACCCGATTCTAACTTGTAAACTTCAGTTAATATAGAGAACATACAAAAAAAATTCGGGCATTTTTTCAAGATTTTTTTTTAGCACCAAGTTGCCATGTTTTGTGGAATTGCCCTTATACACTCTAAAAAGAAAAATTCGACGCACCCAGAAGAAGTTGTCAGAGTGAAACGAAATTTTACATACATGAGGACGACATTTATATAAGAAAACGATTACCAAATGAAAGCGAAATGAAAATTTTTTAATGGAAAAGTCCCAAATGAATGGAGGTTTTAAAAACCTGTTGGGTCAGCTCTAGCATGAAAGCATGAGACGATACAGACAAGGATTGAGGCGTAAAAATATCGTACGATGTCCTAAGTAATCTTGTTCCACATTTACTGCAAAAGCGCCAATAGTATGATCAAACTCGTATCTCGTCCAATTTTTCGACCAGAGTGAGCCTAGATATGCTCGACATGTGACAAATCAAGGCTAAAGAAGGTGATAACGTAGAAGAGAAATTCACCTGTCACCGTTGTTGTATGAGACCGAGCATTGTCCTATTAAAAAGGTCTCTTGGGATCACCAGCACCCCACCGGCACATATTATAGAAGCTGGTCACAAATGTTCTGTTAGGTTGTCATGTCGTTGGGGATCACTAGAAGGGGTGGCTACGCTTCGTGTACGATAGCACCATATAACATCGTCCCAGACATGGTGCATTGTCCCAGAAGTGGTGTGCCACTGGAAAGAACTATTAGGGCATTCACAGCGGGGTCTCCACAAGCGTACACGCGATTGCTATCACTGCCCAAATTAAATCTATATTACTCGCAATAGACGATAAGGATCCATTCGATTGTAGTCCAATCACGTCGAATGCGACACCACTCTAAATGGAGGCGACAGTGTGAAATCCCTAATCCTACTTCTGTTGTCAGCAGCATACTGCAAATGCAGTTGGGTCGTACTAACGCGTGCCATGTCATATGATAATTGTCAGCAGCATACTGCAAATGCAGTTGGGTCGTACTAACGCGTGCCATGTCATATGATAATTGTCAACATTAATATTAATTAACAACACCATGACAACCTAACGGTATTTTTGCGGCATACTTCAGACGCATGTGTTGGTACTCATGACGGGGCTCCTAAGAGCCATTTTTTAATAGGTCATTGTCCAGCCACACACAGCAGCTGCAGTTGGGTCGTACTAACGTGTGCCATATCGTATGATAATTGTCAACCTTAATATTAATCCACAACACCATGACAACCTAACTGTATTTTTGCGGCATACTTCAGACGCAAGTGTTGGTACTCGTGAAGGGGCTCCTAAGAGCCATTTTTAGTAGGCCATTGTCCAACCACACACAACAACTGCAGTTGGGTCGTACTAACGCATGCCATGTCATATGATAATTGTCAACCTTAAAATTAATCCACAACACCATGTCAACCTAACGGTATTTTTGCGGCATACTTCAGACGCAAGTGTTGGTACTCGTGAAGGGGCTCCTAAGAGCCATTTTTAGTAGGCCATTGTCCAGCCACACACAACAACTGCAGTTGGGTCGTACTAATGCGTGCCATGTCATATGATAATTGTCAACCTTAATATTAATTCACAACACCATGACAACCTAACGGTATTTTTGCGGCATACTTCAGACGCAAGTGTTGGTACTCGTGAAGGGGCTCATAAGAGCCATTTTTAGTAGGCCATTGTCCAGCCACACACAACAGCTGCAGTTGGGTCGTACTAACGCGTGCCATGTCATATGATAATTGTCAACCTTAAAATTAATCCACAACACCATGTCAACCTAACTGTATTTTTGCGGCATACTTCAGACGCAAGTGTTGGTACTCGTGAAGGGGCTCCTAAGAGCCATTTTTAGTAGGCCATTGTCCAGCCACACACAACAACTGCAGTTGGGTCGTACTAACGCGTGCCATGTCATATGATAATTGTCAACCTTAATATTAATTCACAGGACCATGACAACCTAACGGTATTTTTGTGGCATACTTCAGACGCATGTGTTGGTACTCGTGACGGGGCTCATAAGAGCCATTTTTAATACGTCATTGTCCAGTCACAGCAAAGGCTTCAGGGCACTTTCGCTCACATCATCACGTTCTCTGGCCTGCTAGATCCTCTGCTTAGTCACTGATCTAGAATATTTAAGGTCCAATAATTATTTAGTGCATTACAAAATTGTAACATTTATTTTTTTTTCATTGACTTCGAGTAAAACTTGCTTATCTTCTGTTGTATAAAATTTCAGCGTGACTGTCTGTCTTTCTGTCCGACGCTTCATTTAACAGAGAATCACAGAGAGTAAACGGTAGATCGAGCTATCAAAAAATTCGAAATTTTACAGAAAATCTATTTCGCTACGTTTGCGTCGTCTTGCCTTTGTAAGTTTTTAACAAGAATGGGTTTTGATTAGAACGTCAATTAGTATTATTTTGCTTTTAATATCCTTACAGTTAATTCGGTCGCCAAAGACGAGTGCTAAATAACAATAAGGAATTCAAAATGTTAAATTTTTGGAGTAAGTTGAAAAATTTTCCTTTTTGTAGAAACTTAAAACTGCGTGTCACGGGAAGATCACGTAATGTCGATAAGAGTGCCAATTGAGTACATTTATATCCCGAACTTTAGCTGCATTGACACATCGAGCAACGACATATCTAGAATTGCTTAAGGAAATAGACTTGTGTTCAATACCTCAGAGAACACAAACAAAATTTTCATGTATCAGAAAACGATTTCTTTCTCAAGGAACAGAGATTACTTAAATCCCTTTACCATTCACACAAAGCCCACTCGAAATGTTAGGTATAAATACTGCCTGGAACAAGCTATAAGAAAATCCACTCCTATCCCGCGCCATTGTTCGAATTGAATAAAGCAGCATATCAAAAGTCAAGTTCCGAGGGAGTTTGGCATTTCTTTTGGAGGGAAATATAAATGTAGAGCATTCGTGTCCGGAATCGAAAAGAGATCTTATTTGCTTGCTTTTATCGCAGCCACCCATTGTTTCTTCCACTTTATTCACTTTGCCAGAGGCAGTGGGTTTTGAAAATCAGTGGGGGGTGCTCAAGTTTGGAGTTTAAAACAGGGGGGGAGGGGGAAGTTTCCGAAGAAATTAGCATCCCAGGGAAATGTTCTTCCAGTGCTGTTTTTTAAGTGAAAAATACTAAAGGGGGTAGGAGAGCTTAAGTAATGTTATGCTTGGTATATTTTTCCACAATAATTAATGAGCACCGAAAAAACCCTCGTAAGAAAAAAAAATGTATGTGTTATTAATCATGAAAACATAAGAAATAATCTTACGTTACAAAAACGTGATAGTTTCGTTTGTCTTTTAAATCAATGCGGTCGAAAATTTTATTACAGGTTGAAAAACCGTCTGGAGTAGCCAGAATGTAATGTTGGAGCACTTCTGTAAGTTTAAGGAATGCAGTCAAAACTTAAATTTGCTAAAAGTTCACAATATTTTTCTTCAAAGAAGAAAGCAATGAAAAGCCTGACATTTTTTATGTATTCGGCATGACTCTAAAAGAGGCGACAGAAATTTGGGTAAAATGCTGGATGACTCGCCTGTCAGTGCAGTAAGTTAAACTGCGCGAGTTTTTGAATGTTTCTTTAAAGTCGACAACAAAGTGAAATCAACGAATTTATACAAAACTTTTAGTGAGACAGCGACTTGGTATATCCAACCAGCATTCGCCCCTTTCAGGATGATTTTCCTAATCGAATGCACTGATACAGTGACCAACATTAATGAAGGAACAGGGGTATTCTAAATACAAGTTAAATTGTATAGAGCAAAACACACATCCAATTGACATCGTTTTTGATCGAATTTTGCCACTCTCGATCTAAAACCCAGTATAAGAAAAGAAAAATCTATTTCAGAATTTGATGCAATTAATGGGGATCTTTTGCTAGCTGTCCACAATAATTTAATTTCAGTAGAACCAACTGCTGTGGAACAACAGCACGTGTTTTCATCAAACGCATCATTTTTTGAGTAAAAATTCTTTCCCATTTCATACGAGTATTGTTAAGCCGCATTGGACATTTTTAGGCACGCTTTTGCGTACTTAATGATCATTGCTAATTGGGAATTGAATTTGTAGTACGAAACAATTGATGTACATGTTTCAAGAAAACTACTAATTCAAGTAACAAAAACAGTACCTCCTAAAAAGCACAACGTTTTCTGTTTGACATTAAAATTTAATTAATCACGTTAATCCCACGTGATTCCGGGATCCCTCGGGATTGGCTCCATATAATACCGAAATCCCGTGGAACTGAATTCGGCGCAACATTAGAAACCCTAATGGCAACGCAGCTTCTCTAAAAGGCTCCAGATTGACAAAAAACAAAGCATCTTAAGTGTGAAACAATTAACAAATATAAAAGCAAAAAAAAAAAAAAAAACGGAGAAGTAATATTGTTTATGAGGACAAACTCTTCACCATTTTGCTCGAAAATATTTCGGGATTTTAAATGCACCGAATCGCAACTAATTTATAAGCATGTTGCATTTTCAGGCATTCTGATGACTGACATAGACTCAACCTACCATTTCAAGTTCACTCCATTGCTGCAGCTTTACTCGTAATACGTAAAAACTTTATGAGACTCGCTATTATTCGTATGCTCCACCTAAACTCTGTCACATCTATCGGCTACATCAATCAATACCCTGCAAATTCCCAGTACACATTGGAAATACGTTTGGATTACTTTAATTCAGAAAAAGTGTTCCGATTGCCTGAATGTGCACTAAAATTCGTTCCGAATGTGCTCCGTTTAAAAGATAGTGTTCTGAACTCTGCTTCGAATGCGTTTCGTTCAGGATAATGGTTATATTTAAACTTCTGAACACATTTGAGGACAGATTGATGGAACATTTGAAAGCAGATCAGGAACACAGTTGGGCACACTTCGGAAATCATCGCTTTCATTCCTACAAATATAATTCCAATAACTTTCTTTTCACTATCAGTCAATAGAACTACCTCTCAATATGATAAAACTAAAAATTTTATTGTAAAGATTTGCAGCTGGTTGGTGTTGCAAATGCTGTCAAAAGGGATGGCGCTACACTGGGCGAAAGCAGTCCATTGCCCAGTGCCGGTTGAGTTGTTTGTCGAGATAACTGTAAACGTAACAGCAAAAACTACTGGTTCAATCAAAGGAGTATTCCATAAGTGCTTTATAAGTGTGCTACAGAATGTACTAAAGGAAGGAACATAAGTCGGTGTTTGTGTGCTGAACTGAAAGTGTTCTCAGAAATGCTTTGCTTACTGTGCCAAATGTGATACAGAATGTACTAAAGGAAGGAACATAAGTCGGTGCTTGCGTGCTGAACCGAAAGTGTTCTCAGAAGTGTTTTGCTTACTGTGCCAAATGTGCTACAATGTGTTCTAAAAAAGGGGACAAATGTTCATGTTCAAAAAGTGTTAGAAACATGTTCAAAAAGTGTCTGAAGATTTTCAGAGAATACATTTTTTTCTGTGCTTAATTTGCATAAAAATTGAATGCACACTTTAAGAAAATTAATTAACAGTTTTATTACCTTAATAAGTTTGAAATAATTTCAATTACCTATATTAGGCCAATACATGATTTTTCAAAAGTGTTTATATTTCATATTGTAATGTTTCTTGGTAGATTCTATTACGCTACAAATCAGTTTAGAATGCATCCGGTTCAATCAGGTCGAAAACTACTGTCAAAAAAAAAAAAAAAAAGAAATTGTAATCACTCTATATTCCTTTTTAAAGGGCTAAAAATTCTACAAAATAAAATATTCGATTCATAGGAAAGCCAGCAAATGTCTTCATAAAAGTGTGTTAGCTAAAAAGATTGCCATTAAAATTGATTAATGACTTTCTCACCAAATGATATTTTAGATCTCCAATATTCACTACTCTTAGCAACAGTTAAAGCAAAAGTAACGCGCCTAATTACAATTTTACGACATAGTACAAAATAATACATCATTATAAAGCAATTAAGTTGCTCTACTTATTTCAGAAGATTTATCTTCAAGTTCAAAATCCTAAAATGCTTTCGGTTTTACGGAAACTAAAGAAAATTCTTTTTTATTAAAGAATTTTTCGTTTGAAGAACTAAAAACATCAACTTCTCTTTCTTTTCTAAAAGTGCACTTATTTTCAAATTTTCAAGTCATTTTGGATTTAGTTGACATTCTCACGGATCGATCGGTTTAGTAACGCTAATATGTAAACAAGTAGAAAAAGAGCTAGTTTACGCATAGTTAAAGTTTCGGACGATTTTTATTTTTAAAAGATTTCAGAATACAATCGGACTAATTTAGTATCAATCACTCTTTTGAGCAGGTCTTAATTATTATAGAACGCATGCGAACTAATGGACTGCAGATTGAGTCGTTGCTGCAGAATTTTTTAAGGAGACAGTAGACCTTCAAATTAGCAAAAATCGGCAAAATTTTCAGTTTTTCAATTTTTTGCTCAAAAATAACTGGCACTGTTTACCATAACTCTTTTTACTTTCTTTTACAAAAAAGGATGTATTCGCGAAAAAATTTTCATTCAAAAATCGACCTTAATTTCCATTTTACTCACCCCCGAACGAATGTTGAGGTTTTTTTTTTTCGACTCGACCACACGTGGATAAGTGCCTAAGAACGTATAGACACGCGAAATAACCATTTTAACGATTCCCGAGTTAATTACAACGGGTTTTCTCGTGACGTCTGTATGTACGTATGTGCTTATGTGCGTATTAGCGTATGTATGTCGCTTAACTCAAGAACGGTATGTCCTAAAAAGTTGAAATTTGGTACGTAGACTCCTAGTGGGGTCTAGTTGTGCACCTCCTTTTTGGTTGCATTCGGTGTTTCTAAAAGGGTCTTTTGCCCCTTTTTGGGGGAAATCATTGTTAATTTCGATGTAAACCCAAGTGGTGTTATAATTTGGCGGACACTTGGCGATATATCGCCAGTATTTTGGTCTCCAAGTTTTGTCGCCAAATTGGCGACAAATTTGGCACATATATATATTTTTTTAATCTGGTTTTTATTTGGCCACTGTTGGAGATACAGTTTAACTCGCTTAATACGTTCACTTTTAATACGAAATCACGGAGAAAACGAACATTTTGTTCGTCAAGTTTGGTTTGCTATCCAATTACAATAAAAATGTCTTGTATAATACGTACATTAAATTGAAAGCACCACTATGACGAACAAAAATTTCTGTCCTCTTTACTTAAAATGTTCGGAGTTGAATACTGTAATTCTCTTTTTTAGAAATTATTCGTCATTTTTCCATGTAGTAGAAGTTCAATTATGTATCGGAAGAAAATATGAAATAATTTGCATAAAAAATAAAGCTCGTACATTTGTTTACCCGTGGACCTTGCAATTTACTTGCAGATAAAACTGTTCATTTTCCATTGTGAATTAAAACCTATTCCGCGATTGTCGATTATTATCTTCCTTTTTCGATATGCTCCAAACACATTCTTAAAAGAAATAAGTAATTTTTTTCTTAATGTATTAATTGTTAAATTACAATGCATGTATTAGTAGTAAAATTTTTTAAATATAACTAAGCATTCCTTCGATTTTTCACAGTATCACTCATTCACGGTTGTTACGAATAACGGCTAATACGAACAATTTCGTGGATTTTTGACATTTCGTATCAACCGAGTTCAACTGTATTTAGAGAGTAAACCATTGAATCACATAAAAAATGCCAATAATGGGGAAATGTCGTTAAATTGGAGTAAAAGGAAGTCATGTGATGCACACATCTCAGCTCGTTTTTTTTTTTTTTTCTTTGTATTTTAGGGTCATTCCAAGTGACGGGAAGGAACATTTGTAGTAGTTTTGTCAGTATATTTTGTTTCATAAATACAAATAAAACAATCTAGAAATTTCATTTTTGATAGCAACAGTAAAGATGTTTCATAAGAATTACGTAGAACACTAATACTTATCATTTTTCAGTAAAAGAATTGCAGAATCTTTACTGATAATAAAGCTGAAAGTCTCTCTGTCTGGATGTCCGGAGGATGTCTGGATCTCCGTGACGCGCATAGCGCCTAGACCGTTCAGCCGATTTTCATGAAATTTGGCACAAAGTTAGTTTGCAGCATGGGAGTGTGCACCTCGAAGCGATTTTTCGAGACTTCGATGTGGTTCTTTTTCTATTTCAGTTTTAAGAACAAAATTATCATAAGATGAACGAGTAAATTACGAAATTTTCATAACCGTAACATGGGCACAAGCCAATTGGCGAGATACGAAATTATCATAACGTGGAACTGTAACATGGGTACAAGCCAATTGGCGAGAAAATTCACCGTACATTATTTGTAAATATACAGGCGAACCAAAAGACCTTTTAATTTTTCTATTACGAGCAAAGCCATGCGGGTACCACTAGTATGCAACAAAATGCCCGTGACGGAACGGGACTCGTATGGGTCCCGTTCCATCACAAACATTTTATTGCATGTCGTTCAATAATTTTCTTCAAACCGACAAACGTTTGATGTACGTAAAATAGTTCTTATGACACATCCTTACTGTTGCAATCAAAAATAAAATTTTTAGCTTGTATTATTTGTATTTATGAAACAAAATACACGGACAAAACTGTTCCAAATGTCCCGTTCAGTCACAGGGAAGGGCTATTCACTGATTTTTCCTGGAGTTATTAGCAAACTGAGTTTAAAGGGAAAAAAAAGAAAAAAAAATTAAAATTAATTTGAATTCTGAAATTTTGAATTCAAATTATGTTTTTCGCAATCACGAACTGAGACAGGGCCCTACTCATTGGAGTTATTGTTTCTAGAAACAGCTCCGCCCCCCCCCCCAAGCCTGCCTCTCCTCCTGGGCGGTTACGTGTGCATAGTTGTGTGTGTAAGTGTGTAGGTTTGTGTGTGTGTAGGATATGGACGCCTCCGACCAGGAGAAGCGGATAGCTCAGGACCGGAGCAGCCGCGTCGCGTCGCCTGTAGAGGACGGTGGGCGGTGGTGTTGCAGAGGCTTCTGGTCCAAGCTGAAAAAGGCACGGAACATCAAAAACAATCAAATGAGAACAATTAGCAATCGTGATTGCTCAAAAAAAAAAAAAAAAAAAAAAAAAAAAAAAAAAAAAAAAACGCCCAAGCCCCTCTTTCGACAGCTGTCAAAAAAATTTCAGCTACATTAGTCGAATTTCTAGTTATGTACTAGTAATTATTTTTTTACTCAGCAAATATTATTTCAGTGTTTCAATTTGTGTTTCTACTGTGTTTTCGTCTTGCACCATCTTCATGGACTAGAAAATCATCGTTTAAACGTATCCCCTACCCGTACTCTTTGGATAATGAAAGCACTGAGAGATTAAGAGAAACCTGATTGCATTCAGTAGCAAACAGTCATAAGATTTCATATTCAGGGGATTTTAGCATTAGATGCATTGCACAAAATTTGCTCTCCAAACTCTTCCAAAGGACGGAAATGATTTGAAGCTCAAACATTGAAATTTCGTTTTCATTTACCACAACTGACCCTGATTAAAATGTAAAATGAACAATTTAACAATAGTGTATTTTCAAAGGAAGTTTGAAAACAACAAATACATTCGTCATAAAAAATTATGTTACTTCTTTGTTGTTGCCAAGTGAGAAGAAACGTATTTACAATTATTACTTGCATGTATGAAGAAGACATAAAACTCTAAATCTCATTTATAATTTTTTGCATTTAATATTTGATTGCTTATGATTCTTTTTTTTTAATAAAATATGAAATGAACGGAGTTTGGCATTTTCACCATCAATGTCTAATTAAAGAGCAAAAAGAAGAAGAAAAATCGCTCAACCCCCCAGTTAAGGGGGGATCTTAAAAAATATAACGAAAGCAAAATACTGAGTCAATATTCAAACTCTTTGCAGTGTTAAAATTTTCAGCGTGTATTATTTTATTTTTAGCGTTATTAGATCAAATGCTTCGAATTTCACTGCACAGAATCCGAAGTTGAGCATATTTCAACCGTTAAAAATATCATTAAACCACAAAATCTCTTTGTAAGTACGCAGCGGTTATACACTACTGGCCATTAAAATTGCTACACCAAGAAGGCGACATAGTACAGACATGAAATTTAAACGACAGGAAGAAGATGATGTGATATGCAAATGATAAGCTTTTCAGCGCATTTAGACAGCGCACGCGCCCGCAGCGACACCTACAATGTGTTTAAATAAGGAAATTGTACAGACATTTTCCCACGTGCTAATTCAGTTTGAACGTTGCTGCGTGTTGGAAAATTGTTGTGATGCCTCGTGTAAGAAGGAGAAATGCGTACCAGCACGTTTCTGACTTTGATAAAGGTCGAATTGTAGCCTACCGGGATTGCGATTTATCTTATCGCAGTATTGCTGCTCGCGTCGGTCGAGATCCAATGACTGTTAGCAGAATATGGAATCGATGGGTTCAGGACCGTAATACGGAACGCCGTGCGGGATCTTAAAGGCCACCTATCACTAGCAGCCGAGAAGACAGGCATATTATCCGCATGGCTTTAATGGATCGTGCAACCACGTCACGAGCCGTGAGTCAAGAAACGGGCTCGTTTGGAAGACAACAAGTGTCTGCACGAACAGTTCGAAGACGTTTGCAGCAGCATGGACTCTCAGCTCGGAGACCATGGCTGCGGCTTCCCTTGACGCTGCGTCATAGACAGGAGTGCCTTCAATGGTGTGATCAACGACGAGCCTGGGCGCACGAATGGCGAGACGTCATCTTTTCAGATGAATCCAGGTTCTGTGTACAGCATCATGATGTTCGCATCCGTGTTTGGCGGCATCGTGGTGAACGCACACTGGCAGCGTGCATTCGTCATCGTCATACTGGCCCATCACCTGGCGTGATGGTATGGGGCGCCATTGGATACACGTCTCGGTCACCTCTTGTTCGCATTGACGGCACTTTGAACAGTGCACGTTACATTTTTGATGTTTTACGACCCGTGGCTCTACCCTTTATTCGAGCCCTGCGAAACCCTACGTTTCAGCAGGATAATGCCCGACCGCATGTTGCCCGTATTGTACAGACCTTCCTTGATACGGAACATGTTCGGCTGTTGCCCTGGCCAGCACGTTCTCTAGATCTTTCACCAATCGAAAACGTCTGGTCAATGGTTGCCGAGCGACTGGCTCGTCACCAAACGCCAGTCACTACGGTTGATGAACTGTGGCATCGTGTTGAAGCTGCATGGGCATCTGTACCTGTACATGCAATCCAATCTCTGTTTGACTCAATGCCCAGGCGTATAACTGCTGTTATTACTGCCAGAGGTGGTTGTTCTGGGTACTGATTTCTCAGGATCTATCCACCCAAATTTCTTGAAAATTTAATCATTTTTTATTTCTAACATAATATATGTGGCCAATAAATATCATTTTGTTATCTGCATTTCCTCCTGGTGTAGCAATTTTAATGGCCAGTAGTGTACATCAAAACCAGGGCTGCGGAGTCGGAAGGAAAATGACCGACTCCGACCCCGACTCCGACTCCTGGATTTTGAAACGCCCGACTCCGACTCCGGATTAAAAAAATAATTGTATTTCTTCAACTCCCTCGCTCTCTTCAGGGGAAGGGGGAAAACCTCTAAACAGAGATTGAAATATTAATTCCTTTTTATGAAAATTTCGCATATTGTTTTTTATTGTAAACCTAAGCCGCGTACAACGTTAGAAATTCAATTTAAAGATCAAATTTTCCAATAGTTACGAGTTAAAAAGTGAGATGACTTAAAAATCCCTTTTAAAAAATTTGAAAAGGATTATCTGTAATTTGCCCCCCTTTAATGTTTAGCAAATAGATATTGATCAAATCGTGTGCTTTCAATTTTTTAAAGCTGTAACTTGAGAGAAAAAAAGCTTTTTTTCTAAATCCAAGTTCTTGAGAGGGGGTGGTTCGCCCCGGGTGACACCCATCTGGTAGATGACACCCAAAGTTAATTTCAGAGTTTATAAAAAATACAAATACTTTAATTCTGAAAATTTTAGCGAATATATTTTAAATTATATTTTATCAATAAAATTTCAACGAAAATAGGGCACATATACGTCAGGAGCTAATTTTACACAAAATGCGGCGGTATATAAATTTGTACGAATAGCGGTTACTATACCTATATTTCTTCTTCGCTAAATTTTTAATTTAAATTTAATTGGCTGCTTTGAATTAACCTTAATATGAAGATTTTAAGATTAACTGCAATTATTGAGTGTTGCAATCAAGAAATCATTTACACTTATTTTGTTCCATACTTTTTAGTGAGAACCAAGCTTATAGAAATAGTCTTAATAAAGAAAAAAACATTAGATTATTTCATCGAATCTTTTGGATTCGTACTTTCGCGCCAGAACTTCTTTGAATTTGCCGTTTACCCTTAAACGCTTCAACCTTAGCAACTGGCCTCAATTTACTAATTTGTTACGTTTCTTTTACTATTTTATAATTGAGATCGAACAAAACACTATATTTCTATTTTTATTTGAAAGTGATTACTTGAAAATGTTAGGCAACAAAACCGTTTGCTGACAGTTGCTATTAGTTAAGTTAAAAAGCAAGCAAACTAGGGGACAGCTACAGAAAGTTCGATAAGCACTCAAGCTAGCTGATTGCCATAATGGCAGTTATTTCCTTATTAGTATCTTTTTATACATGTAATCGAACCGATTGGTAGTCCGTTTTTAAAAAATGCAAGGAGAGTCAGGGAAAAGGAAAGAAAAAAAGAAACCCGGAGTCGGAGTCGGCATGTTTTCTAACGACTCCGACTCCAACTCCTTTACCCCAAAATCAGTCCGACTCCGACTCTTCGATTCCGACTCCGACTCCGACTCCACAGCCCTGATCAAAACTACTTTCGGATGAAGTCCCAAGAAAAATGGGCTTATTTGATTCAGATGCATTGAACAGTAAACTCTACTACTTTCCCTAACATTCCTATTGTTTCACTCTTAAACTGCTCAAAGTTTTCAAAAATTGTTCAAATTAAAATTTAAAATATGAGAATAGAGTGTCTGATGAAAGCTAAGAGAAAAACAAGTATATTTTTATACACACATTTCCCCATTCAAAACTTTTCAATTTTATAACTTTTTTAAGTAATTAACCTTTTTCATTTTTCCTTTAGAAATATTTTACGAAAGACTGAGTCTAAGTTTATTATATTTATTTATTCCTATTATTTATTTTATGTTTCTTTATTGTTCAGTTTTTGGATAAATTTGGCAGAAATGTTGTTTTTGCTACTTTTCAACGTTATTACGACAAGCGACATATTACTCGTTGTCACGCTATGTTCTGTTTTAAAAGAATATGTTTGAGATATTTATAGAATGGGTAGTACAAATGTTTCCGATGCACATGATGTATGAACTTTGCTGCGATTACAAAATTTCCTCATTAAATAATTGTAAAGTGTTAGAAGTGGCTTATCTTTTTGCACAACTATATCATGTTTTAATAATGAGTATGACGCAGCAAAAGAAAAAAAAATGGTTAGACATGGATATAAAACTCTGAAGAGAAAATTTTTCAGCCGTGGGTTTTTAAAATTATGATCCTCAACCTTTTTGCATGACGGAAGTGACGTAATTGCTTTTTAAGTGTTGCCAAAAACAATGAAAAATAATATTAGTATTAAAGTTAGCTTTGTAGACTTTAACAAATTAATTTCAAAGCTGAATCTAAGCAACCATATATTTGTGGGTTTTGTTTATTTCAAACTTTTCAAATAGTGCAGGTTTACGAAGATTTCTTTGCTTCAAATCGAGTCATCTGTTTAAAAGTATATTCCACATTGCTAAAGTTCAGTCTTGAAGTTAGTTTGCTAACTCTTAATTAACAAATATAACTGTACATTGTACAGTTACTGTTATTTTACGTTGCTTTTGGCCACAATTTGAAAGCGGATTTCAAGTATTGTTTAGTTTTCCTAATGTTTGTTATCTATTTTCTTCATTAAAATATACAATTTTGTTGTGAATATGCCAAAGTCAGGCCCAGAAAGAACAAAAGCGTGGCGTTAGAGAAAGCGTGTGGGTGAAGTGACAGTTTACAATGTAAGAAAAAAAGATAAAAGTTTCACTGCTATCGTGTATCTTTACGACACACAAGATCTTTTAAAGAAAAGAAAACGAAAAAACATGTTTGGTGGTTACAAAGAGTTATAAAAACATTGCAATTTACTAGAAATTATATTATGTTTAAAAATAAAATTTACATGGTAAAACTAAATTTGAACGTGTTATTTTTAAGTTTTTGAAGCTTCGTGTACTGCATGCAAAATATATTCCATGGTCAGCGGAATGCGCGAGCACGGAATATTTGTCTAGTTATTTTCTCTTTTATAAAACACGAATTAACACTAATTGCATATTTTTCTCCTTAACTGGAAGTTTTTAATCGTCTGACTTTCGCTTACGATTAAATAATAAATAACTTGCGGGTTCTTTTGCGCTTTTGTACTTCTCAGAATTATGCTGTAATTAACGAAGAATTTAAGGAAAACATGTGCAACGAATGTTGTTACACAAATTTCAACTACAATCAACGCGAAATTTTTTTCATTTCTTTTCCTTTTTTTTTCTTCTTTTTTTCTTTCTCTTTTTCCTCCATCTCTCTCTCTTCTCCCGTTTTTCTCTTTTTTTCTTTCTTTTGAATAGTTTTGATGGTATTCATCATGATCCCCATTTAACCGTTGAAATACATTACTAATACCACAATATACTTACCCCCCCCCCCCCCCTCTCCCTTTCTAAATTTGTTCTGTCCAAAAATAAGGCAAAATTTCCGATGAAATTCAACAAAAAAACCCCAAGAATGTATGACTATTTGCGCATTAGATATGCAACTGAAGTAAAAAGGCTCATGTGACTGGTTTGACTAATCATAAGGACAATAAAAACCCTTACATCAGGCTGTGGCTAAAGTGAGGTAAAAAAAACAAGCATCTTTATTTCAATAAATAAAGAAATATTTTTTTTAACACTTTTTCCAGTCGGTTTCACAACATTTAATATCTGGCATAAAGTTATTGTACATAAAATACGACTTGGTCAGTTAGGAATTGATGGCTTGAAACAAAAGTTAGCCTGATTTGCTGTAGTTAATAAAATTTCAAAAATACGTTATTAATAAATCTTCAAGAATGCAATACTCTGAGAAGAAAATAGCTTCGAAATCGTTTGAAACCCCTTCGGTTACGAATTAGTAATAATAATTTAAAAAGATAGTTCGATTTACTATTGTTAATAAAATTACGAGAACACGTTTTTAACAAATGTTCCAAAACATAAAACTGCTGAGGTTGTAAGAAAGCACTATTTGTTTGTAGTTATACCAGAGAAAATAGTTTTTAAATCGCTTAAAATCATTTAGAATCTTTACTAATACCTTAGCTTCCGCTGAGTTTTTAGCCCCGTTTGTCACCCTCCCCCTCATGTCTTTCTTAAGTCTCGATTTTGTGTGGCGACAAACTTAAATACGGATATGACAGAAACACTTGTTACTCATTTCAGAGACTTGCGTCGCCAGGCGGTCGTTCCCATAGCAACCCGATCGATGCCTTTTCTCACATAATCTTCATCGGAAAAGGATTCATGATCTTTCAACGGAGTATCCCGAGATACGATGACGATGACAATGTCATTACGTTAGTGCAAATTCATTTTTAAAACTTAATGGAATAACAAATTCAGTTTACGGCTCCCGGGAGAATATCCAAACGAAAAGGATTGCGTTCTAAAAGCGATATTTTGTGGTTGACCCAGACAGTGGATTTAGCATGGGAAATTCTTTCATGTTGTGAAGTTTTTGAATTCAACGTAAAAATGCATTTTATGGTATTCAAATAAATAAATAAATAAATAAATAATAATAAAATCACTCGGATTTTTTCTATTAATCCATAGAGCTAAAATGCAGATCGAACTATTGAGTAGTGCTATAATTTAAGCATGTAAGGTTACACGAGAAATGCAATCCGTTTCGTATCACGAATTTTCTGATGACCAGGGAAAATATTGCTTTAACGTTAAACGATGTCTTATCCAGTTATCGATAAGATGTGTATCAAACTAAGCCTTGGTTTAATACTACTATCCTGGTTTGTCATTATCCATGGCACGACAGTCTTGGGTGACCCAAGGTCTTCTCTCTAAACCAACCGTTTAAGCCTCCTCTATTCGCAGGTGAGCTTTTCCAGTTCGTAGACTTAAAGACAATACAATTTTCTTCCACATCATCCACCCAGCACAGTTTTGGCTTTCCACGTCTTCTAGTAAAACATGCTTTGGCCATGAAAATTCTCTTTAGAATGCTACTATCATCAAGGCGGATACCCTGGCCGAACCAATTTAGACGGTAAATCTTAATGGTGTGGACAACATCAAGGTGTTTAAATAAATTGACAGTTCAAAATAGCGTTTTCTAAGCCAGACCCAATTTTCCCGAATTGCTCTTAAGATACTTCTTAGCACTTTCTTAAGATTCTGCCCCTCAAAGGCACCCAACATTCTTTCCTCCCTCCTAATCAGGGTCGAAATGTCTAAGGCGTAAGTTCAAACCGGACTTAGGCTTGTAGAGATAGAACTTTATTTTCGGAATTCAAAAAAAAAAAAAAATTAACTCAATAAATGCTTCAAACCAAAAAAGGCTTTATTAGCTGCAGCAACTCGTCTCTTAATTTTAGGAAGAAAATCGTTGTTCTGAGTGAACAACGATCCTTGGTAAATGAAATCTGTAACCGTTTCAAATTTAAGTCCCCAATCACAAGATAGTTTTAGGAGTAAACAACTCTAGTATAGGGCATATACTATTTTCCTTTGGCTTGGTTGATTACAAGGCCCATTGGCTCAACCTCTTTAGTAATTGCAAAAAATGCAACCATTAGGAATTTCTTGCTTCTGGCAACCAGCACCATCTGGTTGCCATCAACAAAATCAAGCAGTCGGACAGATTTATTGAAAATGTTTCCACTGGTGTTGATCCCAGACTTCCTTATTATACTTTCCAAGGTGATTTTAACAGACATAAAAGTATATCACCCTGTCTAACTCCTTTCTCGACAAAAAAAAATCATCTGAGAGGCTCCCTTGAATCAAAACCTTTCAGGTAGTTGCATTAAGTGTCATATTGATCAAATTAACCAACCGTCTTGAGGTTTTTAATTCAGCTCTAGATTGGAAAGGACCTCTTGGACGTACTAAATCTAGGCTCTAGACATGATTTCTAGGTTGTTCTTGAGAAGTGTCGATGTTGAGAATACCATGTCACAAAAATCCGTTGTTTAAAATAGTAGCGGCAGGTAAATAGCGTAATCTTTATACATAAAGGACTAATCTCCGTCCGGATGTCCGGGGTAAACTTCAAAACTACTGGAGGGATTTTAACCATTTTTTCACCATAGATAGCTATATAATCGGGGAACAACTTAGGCTGTAATTTATCGCTAAAAAACTTAGTTTAAGAAGGTCGTGATCGAAAACAGTAAATGTCACGTAATTTCCGCATCTAACGGTTAAAGATTAAACCCATTGTTTCGAAAATTCGTTGCCTAACAACAGCAATATTAAAAGCAATCATAATGTAAATTTTGAAACAAGGCCTCTCTGGAGCAAGCATGACATTGCTTTCTTAGGAATTGCATCCTCATCTTTATACATAAAGGACTAATCTCTGTCCGGATGTCCGGGGTAAACTTCAAAACTACAGTACGGATTTTAACCATTTTTTCACCATAGAGAGCTACATTATCGGGGAACAACTTAGGCTATAATTTATCGCTAAATACTTAGTTTAAGAACGTCGTGATCGAAAACAGTAAATGTCATGTAATTTCTACATCAAACGATTAAAGATTAAACCCATTGTTTCGAAAATTCGTTGCCTAACAACAGCAACATTAAAAGTAATCATAATGTAAATTTTGAAACAAGGCCTCTCTGGAGCAAGCATGACATTGCTTTCTTATGAATTGCATCCTCATCTTTATACATAAAGGGCTACTCTCTGTCCGGATGTCCGGGGGTAAACTTCAAAACTACTGGACGGATTTTAACCATTTTTTCACCATAGATAGCTACGTTATGAGGGAGCAACTTAGGCTGTAATTTATTCCTGAAAAACTTAGATGTAAAAAGTTATGGTGGAAAACAGTAAATTTCATATCATTTCCCCATTAAATAATTAAATTCGCAACTCCAATAAATTATAGGGGGCGCAGCAGCCACTGTCTAATGGCGGATGAAAAAAGGTGAAACAAACAAATGCCATAACTTATAACTTGCTTTGACGTTTAGTGAATGACAGTACTTTTTTATCGTATTTGTGCGAAGCTTTCTTTTTTATTCTTCTGAAATTACATTACACCACAAACTGCTTGAAGCCGGAAATTTACCCCAAAGAAAACTCGTGGAATGGAATGTTTTACCTTTTTCTTTAGTATTGGTAATCACCGCAAGGTAGCGCATTCGAGCTTTGAAGTTGCGAATATAAAACCCATTGTTACTAAAATTCGTTGCCTAACAACAGCAATAATAAAAGTAATCATAATGAAATTTTTGAATCAAGGCTTCTCCGGAGCAGACATGAATTTAAAATCGTTTAAACATTTAGAAACTCTACTTTTTGCATCCTTAAAGAAACATAGTAGAGAGCTTCTTTTTTTTCTTTTGAGTGTGTACTATTTAATTAAATAAAGCGCACGGTTTTTTCAGTGATCTTTGTTTTTGTTAGTTCATATTTTGGAAATTCTTCAAATTTTTATATGCTTAATTTCGTGCTTTCGTTTCTGAATGAATATTCGTTCGTTCTTTATACTTATTGCTATTTTACTTTAATGGGTAAGGAAGAAGCTCGATTTTTAATCACGTCAAAGTGATATGTTTTGAGTTCTTTCAGTTAAAACAGAAAACGAAAGGAAGTAGCGATTGTTTCTTACATTTATTTCTGACCCAGACAACGCCGGGTATTTTTGCTAGTCTATATATATAAAAATGGATGTTGGTAAATTTGTTCCCTAAGATCTCAGAAACTACCCGGCAGATTTGGCTGAAACTTTCACCGTTTGTTCTTTTTAGTACTGGGGAGGTTTGTAGACTAGTTTGAAAAAAAATCCGATTGATAGTTCCTTTTTTATTCTAATTTGTCCAAATTTTCGCATAAATGCCCCAATATGACGGTGAAAAAATACGTGCACATATTAAAATTATGTGTCCATCGGAAGCGCTTATTTTTCTGCTGAAGATGGCATCTGTTAGAAAGTTCTAAGTTGTATGAAAAACGAGTTATGAGTTTTTTTTGTTCCATGTTCGAAGGCTTTTTTCAACCCAATTCATTATTTAGTGTATCATCTCAACTCCCAGTTCATAATTAGAATTGTTGAATGTTTTTGTGTTTCGTCTGACTGTTTGAGGCTTTTCTCAAGTCAAATCTTAAAGTAACGTTTCCCCCCAAGATTGGCTAATAATAACTAGATATGGTTGATTATTTTCCATTTAAACGAAACTTCAGTGTAATTAATGGGTTTTTTTTATTATTTGTGCTGATTGGATTTTTTAATCATTATCCAATCTAACAGCAGAAACCTCGACAAAATTTATGTAAAAAGATTTCAGTAGCGGATGCATTTGGCTTTTTTTTCAACTGTCGCGGTTTTTGAAGTCAAAGACTACGTAATAATGTTTGTCAGCTTTCACCATGTAAACAAAATATCGTCAATCAAAGAATCTTTAAAAACTTTTTTACTGTAAAATAATCCAGCAACTAAATTAGGCAAATCCATAAACAGCACAAAAACTTCCATTAATGTGACTTTGTGCACAAATTCAAACCATCGCCAAATTTTACTACTTATTTTGGAAACATTTCGATGAAATTGTTTAGCGCCATTTTATTGTGACCAAAAGTATCTTAGCATATGGCGACAATATCTCTTTAACAAAAATTAGTAACATACCGTTTTACAAAGTAAGGAGGGGGAGCATTATCCAAGGTATCCCAAAACCATTCCCGCAAATTCGGTAACATTTTAAATCGCACCAAGAACCCACAATAATTGAAATTTTCCAAAATAACAAAAGCAAGTTTAAGGGGATTACGGGCGCGCGGCTACATTTTTTTAAACAGTTCGTTCTTCAATAGACATACAGAGAAGGTAAGACTCCATGTAAAAAAAAAAATAAGTATTAACTGATAAATCTTTTTAAACATGTGAAGTTTAATTTCATATTTCGGAAATTCTTCAAATTTGTATACGCTTTCGTGTTTTTGTTTCTAAATGAATACTATTTTGCTCTTTTTACTTACTGCTACTTTAGTTTTATGAATAAGGAAGAAGCTAGATTTAAAATCACGTCAAAAAGGTGTGTTTTAAGTTCTTTCACTTAAAACAGAAAACAAATGCAAGTAACGATTGTTTCTCATAATTATTGCTAACCCAGGCAACGCCGGGTAATTTTGCTAGTCAAATATATTTTCGGATACAATTTTTACTTGCAACAAATAGGGGTCCAAAAGCTCTTCGTTGAACTTAAGTTTCAATGAGCGCTCACTTTTATGAGGTTTAAAAATATCTCTGGCACCTTCAAAGGGATGGGCACATAAATGTTGGGGCTTTTTACAAATGACTTTTAGAGGCCCCCTCCATATTGTTTATCCCTACGTCCCTACATATATTTCACCCTTCATTTTAAAAATCTCGGGCACCTTCCAGGTTCGGGCCCATACTAACAGGTGTCCCTTCTCTCTGTACACGCCCCTGATTGGAGGTAACCTCAAAGGACCACGATACACGTACCCAGTTATATTGTTCTATACCAGTCAGCTTGAAGTCGTGCTTGAACTTGTTCTGATACATGTCCACATGTTTTGCCGCACATTCAGTAACTTTTTTTCAGGAGGTGTGTTTCTGGTCAGTTTGGACATATCCAGTGAGCCCCGAACTCTCTCCACAGCTGAATGCTTAGCCCGTTTAACTTATTTATACACGTAAGCGCAATTTAATCATGACTTTGCATTCTCTAATTCAATTCTTTAAGATTCTGTCAGTCATGTACGCTAGTTTTCCCGGCCAATATTTGTCTTGCAACGAAGTGGCATGTAGCACTTCGCTGTGAAACATCAGAAAAACTTGTGACTCGTCCATCAAATTAAAACTTCTTGACAGAACCTTGCGTCTTAAAATTGCTTTTCGAAGAAGTAGGAAGTGATAAATTACCTTCTTCTCATCAGAAAGTACGATGTAGAGGCAAAAATTAGGCGATCTTGATTATACAAGGTTAGATAGTTGACTATTTTTACGGTTTCAAGTAAAGCTGACTTCAGTTCATTTGACAGATTATTCACGATGGAGGAAACTGAATTGAACATTTTTTTTCTCTCATTTGACATTATACAGAGCTGGTTAAGAAAATTGCATCTCCCTCGCATTTTCACAACAATGGTGACAAGTTTTGGTCGACGGATTAACGATGAATGTATGTGAAATTCTGCAAAACTTATGAAATAAACATTTAACAGCAGGAATCCGACAATTGTTTACTTTATTCATGGAAATACATGGCCAAAACTGTAACAAGTACAATATGAAGTGCATCCACGTTGCCAAGTGGACGACGAAAAAGTAAGTAGAGGTTTTAATTGTAACACTCTTTCTGTTCAAAAATTAACAAAAGTAACATGGAAATGTTTAAACATAATAAAATATAACCTAATATTTTGTTGGTCCGCCTCTAGATTTAATGACAGCTTGACATCTACGGGGTATTGAACGGATGAGCGATTGAATGTATTCTTTACCGAGTTTATGGTGCCAGACACGAATTATTGATTCTCGGAGTTTTGCAAGTGATGTTGGCTTATGTTTCTGATCACTTCTACACCCATTCTATTCCAACAATTTTCTATCGGATTTACACTGGTGTGCAAAAATTAAGGACGAAGTCGAAAAATTAGCATATCAGCTGAACGAAGAGGCAGAGCAGACAGAAAGACCAATCAGGAGATTAAGTAAGGTGATGTACGGTAGCACATGCGCAGATATGCAGGCAGACGTAATGGGGGAGTGTCTGAGTAGTATAAAGCATGTTGTCGGTGTAAGATCAGTATTTCTGGCAAAGAGATTGCACGCCGTATAGCAGTTAAAATCACACCGAGTTGCTGCCTCAGCGAGAAATGGCGAATAATCAATCTGTGAAACGACATCTGGATGCTTTTACCCGATGTCGAATCATTGGGAAGATGGAGGAAGACCGCAGTGTGACAATTGTGGCTGCAGAGTTCGGAATTGCTCACAGCATCGTTTCACGACTTTGGAGACAATTTCAAACTACAGGAAACAGCTATCCGGGGGTTCAGTAGTGATCGTCCACGAGGAACCACACCCGCAGATGACCGGTATATTGTCTTACAGGCCAGAAAAAACAGGCGACAGACAGCGGGAGAAATCGCTAGACACACGACACAGGCGATTGGACGACCGATATCGCGTTTTACCGTGGCCAGAAGACTACACGGTGGTGATCTGTTTGCACGACGCCCTATACGGTGTGTACCTCTAACGCCTGCCCATCGGAGAAGGCGTTCTCTGTGGTGCCGGGAACACCGGAATTGGCGAGACAATGAATGGGGACGAGTACTCTTTACAGATGAGAGCAGATTCAGTCTGAGTAGCTACTCTCATCGCATACACATCTGGAGAGAGCGGGAAAGCCGCAATCATCCCTCGAACATCATTGAAAGGGACAGGTATGGATGTCGCGGTGTTCTCGTTTGGGAAGGCATCATGCTTGGTAGTCGTACAGACCTTCACATCTTCGACGCAGGTTCAGTCAACGGGACCCGTTATTGTAACGAGATTCTTCTTCCACATGTGCGTCTTTTTAGAGGCGCTATGGGTCCGTAGTTCCTTTTCATGGACGACAATGCACCATGTCACCGCACAGTAGCTGCCGAACAGCTCTTAGAGAGTGAGGATATTGAACGTATGGATTGGCCGACACGATCTCCGGATCTCAATCCCATCGAGCATGTATGGGATTTTCTAGGCAGACGCTTGGCAGCTCGTACCTTACCACCAGTAACGATTCGGGAGCTTCGATTGGCGCTGCAAGACGAATGGGCCGCAATGCCTCAACAACTCATTGACACCCTCATTCTCAGCATGGGCAGACGCTGTGAAACCTGCCTAGCAGTCGGGGGAGATCATATCCCGTACTAAAGACCGGATGTTTCTTGCTGGACACCCATCACAGGGATGTTTCGGCCTTCAGTCGCATTGCGCTCCATGCTACTTTTTCAATAAAGCTTCTTTTTATCCCTCTGATTTCTCTTTTAGTAAGTGTTGCTTACATTACACATGTCCTTACGTATTGGGGATCTTACGGAATCAAATGTGTTGATTTGGAAAGCTTTTGTACAAAGTTATATTGAAAGAACGGTCTCGTCCTTAATTTTTGCACACCAGTGTAGATCGGGGCTGTTTCCGGGCCAAGGCAAACTGCTGACCCCATGCTCATTTTCCCATTTCTGAACCTGCGTGTGAGTTTAGAAAAAAAAAATTACTTAACCTCATGTCAATTTAAGTTTAATGGCAGGATATAGGTTTTTAAATTGTTACTTATCAGGTTTGCAATATGGCACGGAGCAGAATCATCCTGGAAAATGACGTTTGAAACTGAAGGAAAGTGAACCCGGATAGTAGGAAGCAATTTCTCCTCCAAAATGCCAATATACACCTGAGCGTTTACTGTTCTTTGCACAAAGTGAAGCCCACCAACTCCTTGATCAGAAATACATCCCCAAATCATCTGGGATACGGGATGCTTGACTGTGGGTTGGATACAGTCGGGATGTTATTCCTCTCCTTTGCGGCACATAACTGTGTGTTGTCTGTCGGACCCATGCAGATTGAATTTTGACACGTCCGAAAACGCAACTGATTTCCATTGATCGACAGTCCACCCTTGGTGAGCTTTTGCCCAGTCTAAAAGCTGTTTCCTTATTTTTTTTTTGGTCAACAATGGCTTCTTTCGTGGTCGACGTGCCACCAAAACCGCACCACACAGTCGTTTTCGTGCAGTAGACGTGGATGCGTGAACACCCAATTCGTTTTCCCATGCTTTTCTAAGGTCTATGGAAGATGATTGTCTGTTTCGAAGACTGAGTCTATCAAATAACTGTCCTGCGCTGCATTGGATATTCGTGAACGACCACTGCCACTCTTTCTTAATGTGCTTCTGGTGCTCTTTAGCTTATTCAGTTGTCGAACAGTCGATTGCGAACAGTTTATTCTGTTTTCTATGGAATGTGACGACAATACTTCTTTGTCCAATGCAACGGCAACACTCTTCATTTATGGTGTCAGTTGAACGTATTTCGACATACTGCAACTCATAAGTCCTGATCGTAAATGAATGCGTCGAACATTCAACTATTTTTTTTATACAGTTAGAAGGATGATGCAATCTTACGCAATAGAGCTTACGTCATGTACCGATGCCAATTCGTGTTATATGATGCAAGAACCGTTAAATATTTCATAATTATTTATAAATGCTAAAAATATTTGGATTTCGCGGGTGATGCAATTTTTTTTACCACCACTGTAATCTTCAACACTTCCTCTCAGTGTAGTCGCACCATTACAAATACTTGTGTAATTTCGCCGCTGGATCTAGTTGCTTTTTAGATACTTATATCGTAGAACATTTCATCTCCTGATATTTTTCTTGTGTCACGCGATATGTCGTTAATCTGTCTCCTGATAGCGCCGTCAGGAAATAGCACTTTGATCACTTCATCCATTGAACTGAAACCTGTTATTCTCCATCAGTTTACATTACATGCTCGTAAAATAAGTGTTTTATCGTTGGTACGCATTTTTTGCTTTGACTTAGAATTCCACTAACAACTTGAGGTCTGACCCCTTGTTTCCTGTCGGAAATTTTTGCTCTGGTAAAATAAATCTATGTCCCTCCTTTTTCTAAAATTTCGAAAACACCTTGAGTCACCAAGGAGAGCACTGCTATAGAAATGGCAGATCGACTATATTGGGGCAAACTTAACATGGCAGCATTGTGACGGCTACGTAAATCCTAATAACAGCATTACGTATATACTAACAATAGCTTCAACATTTTCCATACAGTCCACAGGCACAAACAGGAGAAAGATTTGGGGATTTAACATCCTCCAGAACCAGTCATACAGCCATCTTTAGTATCTTAATATATATACATGTAAAGACTGTCTCATAAAGACTGACTAATCTCCACCAGGAATAAGCCCTTGTTGAACCACTCACAGACTCAATCAAGGCTTAAGGTCAAACTTCGGGGTTGTAAAGGCAAGGGCGAGTGCCTTTTTGCGATGGTTTTTTTTTTTTTTCTGAAAAGTGCCAATTTATTACTCGAATAAATTAAAACTGCAAAAAATTAAAACATGTAGCATTATTGGTGTAATCATATATCATAAGAGCTACTTTGCCAGCCTGTTTCCAAGAGTAGCAACTACTTTTAAGTTTTGTTCCTTTTTCAATTCCCAGTAGTTTTGCTTTAGTAATCAAAAAATTCTTAGCTGAGGTGCATTATCTTACATTATGCGCAATGTTTTCTTAACTGAGTCAAATTTCATTGCTTGTCCAATTTCTCTGGTCAGTTCAGATGCGTCCATAACGTTTAATTCTGACAGACGTTTCACTTTTTTTAATTAAAAAAAAAGAAGAAAAATGATATCCGTCAGTAATCTATAGAGTATGCATAGTTATATTTCTAAAATCAAGGAAACAATTCACCTCCCCCCCCCTCACCCCATGTTCTTCAAATTACAGGTCTGTTTCTAGCCGCAAAAAAAGCAACACTTGAAAGAAATTTTGTGAAATTCTTTAAAAAGAAAGAAAAGCGGGATTCATCTTTCAACATAGTTTTAGGGGAAAAAACAACAACCAAATATAGAGAAAATTACTGACGCGACGACTGAAATTTCGTTTTCAACACGGACCAAGACAGATTGGTTCTCAACTTACAGGCTGTTGCACTGCCCCGACAGACACTACCCCAGTTAACTTGCACGGCTGGAGAAGGGACGACTGTACATTTTGCAGCCCTCGTCTGAAGGTCATTGGCCGTCTGCAGACGATTTTAAGGATTCTTTTCCGCGACGAAAACGGCCAGATCACAGATATCGTTGACGCCGTCACAACTCCCGAGTGAAAATAACCAATCGGTTTGTTTGAATGGATTCATTTCTTGCTATTCAGGATATCGACCCACGGAAGGAGAGAGGATTACGCAGAAACTTTAAATTAGGTTCCGGTTTCTCCGCTTGATAAAAGTTTAAAAATCTTAGTAAGTTTGCGTAGGATTTCAGAAGATTACACTTTAAAAGTTGCTCTATTTAAATCAAAAGGCTGAGACGAGGCCTCGTGGATGGGTTTTTTTTTTTTTTTTTTTGTTCTTATATTTTACTCTTAAGATGATTTTAAATTGTAATTGATGTGTTCAAGTTTATGGCCATAAAATATTGAATTACTTTCTCATAAATGAGCCTTTCAAACGTACCCGGTTTGGCTGGGACAGTTCCGATTTTCAGAAAAAATTCCCGTTGTCCTCCTGACCGGCTTACATCACGTCCCGGTAAAAGATTCATTTGACTATAAATTACCAAAGAAGTCGAAAGATAATTAACTTGAAGGATTAATTAAGATAATTATTTCGTCATTTCTGATATTAGCATTCGAAATCAATATCGAATAAGTTGTGAAGAGTTTTACAACAAGACTAAAACCAAAAAAAAAAGAATTTCTAAAAAAAAAATCTAATTTGAATTCTGAAACTTTGAATTCAAATTATGTTTTTCGCAATCACGAGTTGCGACAAGACCCTACTCATTAGAGTTATTGTTTCTAGAAATGGCTCCCCCCCCCAAGCATGTCCCTCCTCCTGGGTAGTTATGTGTGTATAGTTGTGTGTGTGCAGGCTTAAGTGTGTGCACGTAGGCCTGTGTATGTGTGTAAAGGCGCTGGCGAGTGTGTATGAGCATGCGTGTGAAGGATATGGACGCCACCACCCAGCAGAAGTGGATTCCGGGGGACAGTGCTCAGGAACAGAGCAGCCGTGCCGCCCGCCGCCGCGCCGGTGGGCGGTGGTGCTGCTGGTCCAAGCTGAAAAATAATCCCAACGTCAAGGACTGTCAAATGAGAACAATAAGCAATCGTGATTGCTCAAAAAAACTCCTGGCCAACGAAAAGTACATATCAATATTGTTCGAATTTTATACCTCATTCAATTATTTCTTCTTGTTTTTGCAACTTTTAAACATTAATGTGTAAAAAATAAAATGTTTAAATTTATCTGCTTGTGTTGTTTATGACCCCTGGATTTGGTTTTTAATTATACCAACCATTTATTCATAGCATTGAGATTGAACAACCTTCTAAAACACTAAAAAAACAGCCAAGGATGTGGACCCTTTAAAATACCAGCAAAGCATTTGGGTATAACGGTTAAACATTTCAGAAATCTGGTAGACCTACTTATTAACGTTCTAACTATATTAGTTTTCAGAAAGACTTGATTTTATTTTCAGTAGAAGTGTTATACATTCTGGCTTTTATTTTATCGAAGGAAGATTATTTCGAAGACTATTAATTTAAAATGTGAATATATTTATTATTATTTAAACGATAAAAACAAAACACAATTCAAATTAACTATAGGATGATGGCTGGCTAAAACAGCTGAAAGAGGTAAAACCAAGACCGACCCTACTTACGTAGGGACCTATCCAATGAAACATCTGCCTTGTCTGTGCAAAATTGAAATGTTTTATCTCTTTGGCTAAATTCTTAAATCACCCCAAGTTGGCGTTTTCAAACTCAACTAGAGCTGCGAATTATTTCAAAGAAATATTTCGGTGTACAGCGGAAGGCAAAATTTTACATTTGCTTGGATTTTATTACACACCTTACATAGACAGAAGTGAGTAGAACGGAACAGTACAATTTCAAAGACGTGAAAACATATTAAAATATCTTTGTCAATCCCTTCTTGTCACATCAAATGACTTTTATGCCATGTACAGCTCTGAGTGTAATTAGCGCCGATTTATTAAACTCCATCCTCATATGTATTATAGCGAATGATCGAGTAACACGGACATCATCAACAATGAAACTCGCGCCACGGCATGATAATTTGATAATATGTTTTGGTCATGTTTGACATTCAGGGAAAAGCTTTATTGTGACAAGGCTGAACTCGATCCGGTAACTTAACTGTTTTACAGGTAAGACTGTTATTTCAGGGGAACGAAAAAACGAAAGAGTGGTCAACAATGAACGCTACCTACTGAAGTTTAGGGTTCATCCACTGGAGTTAGAGTTAAAATTTCAACTATCAAAATATCACCAAACAGGCAACTGCTTCGTTAAAATGTAGAAGCAATTTTCACCCGTAATACCTTGTGTATAGTTAGGCGATAACAGCCTTAATAATGCAACACCACCTTCTAAACTTTGCGAAATAATCCCTGATTTTCTTAAAATTTGAATAAATTTAAATTTTCAAAAAAATTTGAAAGTGCTCTGTTAAGTAATGTTGGTAAAAAAATATCAATTACTATTTCCATGCTTCTTTCCCTTTCATCCAAACCTGTAACCAACAGAATTTTCTTGACGTAACTTAAGTTTCTAACTTTATAGTCTTAATAGTAAGTATGTATTCACTGAAAATAAAAACTGAAAAAGGTATGATGGAACTTAACACTTAAATATTATATGTTTTCATTTGACAACGAATCCAATTTAGTATTGTAACGTTCTACATTTCAGTACAAAATTGAAGCTTTGCCGTTGTCAATGACAAATATACTCTATAAAAAAATCCACCCAGAAGAATCTGTCAGAATTAAACGAAATTTTACATACGTTAGGACAACATTCATGTAAAAAGTGATTACAAAATGAAAGCAAAATTATCGTTTACCGGAAAAATCGCAAATGAATGGAGGTTTAAGTACACTGTTGGGTGTACCCTTCTAGTGTGAATGTTCGTGGTGATACAAGCGAGTATTGAGACAACAATTCCGTACGATGTCCTACGTCATCGCACGTGACATTATTTGTGGACAGCCACTTAACCCTTATTTGCATAACGTCTCTAAATTTGAGTTGATTGAACAAAGTGTATATAAAGTCTTGCGTTGACAAGGAAAATTCATTTAAAAAACTACTACTTCAGATTTAAACATAATTCTTTTATTTTGATTCTTACCTCAAAAAGTATTTTCACAACGTTAATTCTCTTCTGCGTGTTCATTTTTAAGTACCTTTATTATACTTGGCCTGATTGTCACGGAGAAATCTGAGGCCTGATTTTGCTTATATCTCTGCAACTGGACCACTTAAAGACTTCGGGGTTTCACTAAATGATTTGCTTAATCTTAACTTAGTACAACTTAGCGCGGATAAATTAAAATTCTAAAATAAAATAATTATTTCAGTTAGGATGGAAAATAGCAAATTTCATGCAATTTCCCTATTAAATGTTTAATTATAAAACCCATTGTTAGAAATTTTGTGGTCTTGCAACAGCAGTGTTAATAGTAATCATAATGAATATTTTGAATTAAGGTTTCTCTGAAGCAAGCTTGAAATTAGCAAGCCTAAATCCTAGGGAGGAACAAGGATTTCATTTTAGTGCCAACTGCTTAAAGTTTTAGACACGTACATAGGTTTTTTCCCTTTTAGTACCGAGCATTTATATGAAAAAATAAGGTGAAGTTTCGTGATAGTAAAACTATTCTATTTCTGAAATACATTTACACTAAAAAGAATAAAATAATAGATTTTTTTAAGAAATGCTAAGCACTTTTCATAATGCCCCCAAAAGGACAAAATAACTTTTCTGGGTCAGAAATGACAATTTAAGCATTCCTGTAGTTTTCGAAAATTCCAAGAAAATGTCACCACAAACGAAGAAAAGTGCTGTTCTAGTCATTTCAGACCAAACTTTCTCAATAAGAAAAATATGCATGTTTTAACACTCAAAGTTATGATTGAAAACTAGATAATGATAAGAGAGAAATTCTCTTCGTGACTTGAGCCGCACTTTTCTTCGTTTGTAGTGTCATTTTCTTGGAATTTTCGAAAACTACAGGAATTCTTACATTGTCCTTTCTGACCTAGAAAAGTTATTTTGTCCTTTTGAGGGCATTATGAAAAGTGCTTAGTATTTCTTTAAAAAATCTGTTATTCGTAGTTGTGGGAAGAGTTGAACAATTTTCAACTTTCTGTCAGGCACCAGGACAGCCAGAATTTACTTTCTAGAGGGTGAGGTTTTAGCCACATCAGTCCTCATTGAAATTGGCATTATGCCTCAAAAAGAAAATTTCTGGGGAGGGAGTGACCCTCCAAAGTAGCACCCCAGTGAGTTCTTTCTTTCTTTTCTTTTTTTTAAAATAGATTCTCTTTTCAGTTTTTGATGTTAGTACCACCTACATGACATTAGCTAATATTGTACCAATGGGACTAAAATTTGATGAGATGAAGATCAAAATGAAATAGAATAGAAATGAATCTTAAATAGTATTTTTTGAAAATTAACTCTCTTTTTAATTCAAGACTTTATAAATGCCACCTTTTCAAAGCAAATTAACTGTTACAAATCTGCTTTGGACCAACATTTGCTCTAAAAGACGGATGTTTCCATAGAATTAAATTACTAGTATATCTAACCGACGAAACATTCACACATGAGTATACATATTCAGGATACCATTGCAATATCGCATAACATAGTTCAAAATATTCGTATAACTGGGGCATAATTATTTCAGTGCTAGCGATTGGCGTGAGTACATATTCATTTCAGTCCCACGATTAAGCTGGAGTCTGTATTACGCGTCGAAGTGACCTCAGGACATGTCATTAATTTGAAATGAAGAGATTCGATACATTAAGTATGCATGGCTCTAGGGTTGCGTTAATCAATTTTTCCTTACTCCCCTCTATTCTTACGAATTAAGCTTTTTCAACGTCCTAAGCGTGTCTCACGCTAAAAGTGATAATTATCACGACATTTAAAAAAAATGTAGAGCTACCTGATTTAAAACATAAATTTATTCATTTTACGTTGAATTTCTCTAGTTAACTAACTACTTTCTACTTATCAGATTCAACTTCATTCACATTATCTCGTGAATAATCGACGAAGATCAAGCGTGACTCACACTCTTTAAAAGGAACGCTAATTATGTACTGTTTAGTAATTTATTCGTTGCAAAATTCAACTTCATTCACATTATTCCGTGAATAATCGACGAAGCACAAGTCGAATCGACGAAGACACTATTCAAAAGAGACACTAATTATATACTGTTAAGTAGTTTATTCATTTGCAAAATTCAACTTCATTCACTTTATTCCGTAAATAATCTACGAAGCACATGTGTGACTCACACTATTCAAAAGGGACACTAATTATGTCCTGCTATTCATTGCAAGATTCTACCTCATTCATTTACTCCCGTGAATAATCTACGAAGCCCAGTGTGACTCATACTATTCAAAAGGGACACTAATTATGTACTGTTAAGTAATTTATTCATTGCAAGATTCAACTTCATTCACATCATCTCGTGAATAATTGATGAAGCACAAGGCTGACTCTTATTGTTCAAAAGGGACACTAATTACGTACGATTTAGTAATTCATTCATTGCAAGATTCCACCTCATTCATTTACTCCCGTGAATAATCTACGGAGCCCAGTGTGACTCATACTATTCAAAAGGGACACTAATTATGTACTATTTAGTAATTTATTCATTGCCTTTGTTTATGTTTAAAAATTATTTCGATTGCGATTGCGGTTCTTGAATAATTAAGTTTTAATCAAACAGAAAAAGTAATTAAAATATACTTTTAAAACAAATCTGGGAAATGTTCACTTTTGTGCCTCACACTGCGTGACGCACATTAAGGCTCACATTCCCTATTCAGTTCTTGCTCTGTTTTATTGCTTCAAATTTTCGTTATTTGTTTTTGAAAAGTAAATCAACGTCTTTGGGATGACATTTTCACAAGAAAAATACATGAATAGTAATTGCTTGTCTCGTAACATTACGTCAAAAAACACGAAATTCCGTCCAGAATTAAACGAGCCTACTTTCCCGTAAACCAACATCGAATTTCTAGCATATGTTCAATAACATCTTAATCCACTAAAAGTACAAACTATAGGCCAAACATACCTTTTTAATACTTAAAGTTGTTTTCTCGTCGTGATTATTTGACAAAATAGAAACAAAAAAAAAAAAATAAACGGACAATAAAGCAGTATCACCTTTTAAACAATGCAGATCATACATTTTTTCCGTAAAAAAATTTAATTGTTAAAAAAAAACATCAAAATGAATACATTTTATTTAAAAAAAAAATCGTTTACTGTACTTTTTTTGGGGGTAAAAACAAAGCGCCTTGGGTTTTATTTTTCCCCGTTGTCAAATATTTAAAAAAGGATATTTTAGAGAATCTATATAAATAAAACAAAGAATATGTGTGTATATATATATGTGTGTGTGTATGTATGTTCCCTACACAAAAACACAGTTTACGTCGGATCTCGACCAAATTTGGCAGGAAGGTACTTGGGCACCCGAGAAAGAACGTGGGGGGGGGGGGTCGAAAGCCAAAAAAGAGTCGAACCATTCGAATTTCAATTTTAGGACCCGAAAATGGCATTAAATGGCTCTTTCTAAAGAAATAATTATCCGATTTCTTTGATTCAGGTCCCATTCAAAAGCCCGCGAACTATAACCATTGAGTTCCTTCATTTCCTTCGAGTTTCAAAAAAAAAAAAAAAAAGCTGGAAAAAAACTAAAAAGCACTGCTTCGCCTAGTGGAAAAAGAAATTTTAAATCTGAAAATTATCGTTTGCGCGATCTCATTTTAAATTACCGTTCAGAAGGTTACCACTTTTTTTTTCTCGGCTGTGACTAAATAAAATTTTATTTTTGTTTTGAGGTAAAAATAAATAAACGGACAATAAAGCAGTATCACCTTTTAAACAATGCAGATCATACATTTTTTCTGTAAAAAATATTTAATTGTTAAAAAATAAAAAAAAAACATCCTTTTGATTATTATTTGGCGATTTATCTTATTTCTTTTTTTTTTTAGGATTTTAATTGTAGTTATAGAGGATTGCGTTTAATTCTTTCAGGAACTTTATATTTGCCGTTTTCTTTCATTAAGAATGATTATTTTGACGGGAAATTTTATAATATTTTTTTCCCTCTAATTGAAGCCTGAGTGTTGAACCTGTGCGTCACTTGACAAAACTTTTATTTTCGAGGTAGACCGTGCAAAGCCGGGCAATGCATCTAGTAAATAAATAAATAACAAAATGCTCTCTAAAATAAATAACTTTCGTGAAAATCGCAGCTCTCTTTCCTTCTTATCTAAATCTTTACTAATAATAAAGCTGAAAGTATCTCTGTCCGGAGTATGTCTGTAGGATGTCTGGATCCCTGTGACGCGCATAGCGCCTGGACAGTTCGGCAGATTTTCATGAAATTTGGCACGAAGTTAGTTTGTAGCATGGGGGTGTGCACCTCGAAGCGATTTTTAGAAAATTCGATGTGGTTCTTTTTCTATTCCAATTTTAAGAACAAATATATCATAAGATGGACGAGTAAATTACGAAATTATCATAACGCGGAACCTTAACATGGGCACAAGGCAATTGACGAGATACGAAATTATCATAACGTGAAACCGTATCATGGATACAAACCAATTGGCAAGAAAATTCACCATACATTATTTGTAAATATACAGGTGAACCAAAAGACCTTTTAATTTTTCTATCACAGGCGAAGCCGTGCGTTTACCACTAGTAAAAAATAAAGCATCCCGAATTTCGTTTTAATTTTTGTTGCCAAAAATAAAACAAATGAGCTAAAACTTTGGAATGAAAATGAAAACAAGTCACCTCAAAATTCATTATTTCACTGCAAAAACCAGATTTGTGGACCCGGCAGCGGAATCGTGAAGTCGGAATCGGGCTGGGCGGTCAATCCAAGCTCGTCAGCTTGCGAGATCGAGATTTTCGCTTACGTGATCGGTTGTGACGTAGAAATGTTGCAAAGTAGTATTCTAATCTACTCGAACCTAGCCGAAAGCTAAGTTCTAGTACATTAGAATACTACTTTGTGACATCTCTACATCACAACCGATCACGTGAGCGAATATCTCGATCTCGCAAGCTGAGGAGCTTGGAATGACCGCCCTGATGTTGAGGTAAAGAAGTCGGTGTCGGGAGTAAAAGTCTTTAAAATTCCAAGAGTCGGAGTCGGTCATTTTCCCTATGAGTCAGTATTTATGAGAAGGCTTGAAAGTCAGAGTTGGAGTCGGAGTCATGACATCGGATTGGAGTCGGAGTCGGAGACCCCCCCCCCCCATCACTAAACTTTTTGGATTTGGGAGCTTTGTCATTTTTCCAACCGGCAACGCCGTTAAAAAACATTTGTACTTTGAATTTATTTCATTTTGATTCATTCATATTTATCTCTGATTTGCGTCATTGTAAAGCCTATAGGATGCTTTTTAAAAGACACATGCACTTTTTAGCCTACTTTCCCAGTAAAAGTCAGAAAAAGAAGAAAAAAGCATGAAAGAAGGCTTAATGCATCTTAAAAATATCGTGAAAAACAAAAAAAAGTCAAAAATAAATAAAATAATTAAATAAATATTGAAAAATTAAAAATTGGAAAGTAGGGTATTGAGATGGGGAAAAATGTCTGTCGGTCTGTCTGTCGGTCTGTCTGTCTGTCGGTCTGTCTGTCTGTCGGTCTGTCTGTCCCCCCCCTAATAACTTTTGAATGAATAGTCCGATTCGAACAAACTTTTTTTTGTTCGAAAGATATCGGCGAGGACACCTCATTCCCATATTTCACTTTTTGATTTGAACTATTTTTTGTTCAATTTTGAACAGTTCAATAAAACTTAACATTAGCGCCTACGGGGAAATTCAAAGCAATTCCGAACTGTGAGGCGAATTTGCTTCAAACAAACTTTGTAGGAAAAAGCTTTTGATAAAAAACTTGTATATAAGATATCTTTTTGATTTGAACAATTTTCCGTTCAATTTTGAACAGTTCAAATCCCTTAACATTAGCGCCTACGGGGAAACTGAAAGTCAATGTAGATTCCGTACTTGAAGGCGGATTTACTTCAAACAAACTTTGTTGGAAATAGCTCTTGACGACCTACTCCCGACTCCGACTCCGAGAATTTAGGGGGACCTGACACCGACTCTGACTCTTGTTCCCGACAATTAATCGGACTCCGACTCCCCGACTTCGACTCTGACTTCGTAGCTTTGGCAAACATTTATACACGGAGGACAAATGACCGACTCCGATTCTTGGATATTCGACTCCGACTCTTTTATCCCAAAATGAGATTGACTCCGACTCCGACTCCGCTGCTGTGGTTTTAACTGTAAAATGATTATTGTTGATATGATTTGTTTTTATTTTCACGCTAAAGTTTTAATTTATTTATTTAGTTTTCGGTGAATAAACTCGAAAAATATGCGCAGACGATTTTTTTTTTTTTTTTGACAATGAAAATTATTTCTTTAAGTTGACATTTTATTGTTTTTTTTTTTTATTTTGGTAAGTGCATTAATTCGTTTAAAAAATTATTTTCGGCAACAGGGGAAAAAGAAACGATTTTTTTTTATATGATGTATTTATTTTAATGAACTTATTATTATTTTTTCGTTTTGAAAGCTGTTAAAAAAAATTTTTTTAATGGAAAGAAGTGTATTAGCTGCTTTGTTTAAAAGGTGCTGCTATTTTATTTGTTCGTTTCTTTGAAGAAAAGTAAGGAATATTTTATTCCTAGAAATCAGCTTAAAATATTTAAAAAAATATGTTTGAAAAAATTTGCGATTTTAGCTATTTTTGAGAATATTGATCAGGTACTAGAAAGTAGTATGGGTATACGGGAAAGTAGGCTCGTCTAGTTCTAGACGGAACTTCTTGTTAAAAATAAATTCAATCATTATGCGTAATTGTAGGCCGCTAAATTTTGTTAGGATTTTCCTTTTTAGACTATTATCAAGTAAAATTAAATTTCAGAAATAATTTTTTAATGAAACTGATCAAGCGAATCAAAGCTTTAAAAAATAAATGAAAAAAATCAAAGTTATTTCAGTTTATCTTAAAAATGCTATCACATAAAAAAAAAGCAAAAAATGCCTTAACTTGTTAAATTTCGGATTAAACAAATACTCGATAGTAGCAGACGAGATGCTATTAATCAAATCATTCAGAATTGCACGAAGATGATTTCGAAGTAAAAGAATTATTTTTGCAGCAACACATTTTTTTGGGTCAATTTATTTAATAGAACTCTAAAACGTCCTGTTAGTAAATAAAGAGGCAGAGAATTTCAACGAAGATAAAAGGCAAGCACCACCTGTTTCTCTATAACAGGCAGGAATATTTATTTGAATTACGATTTAAACTTTTCGACAACACTTTTCATGAGAATTGTTAAAACGTTTTTTAAAAAGTGTTCATTATAAATCATTTACAATTTGCACGAAAATAATTTCGGAATTCTAAATCCTAACGAGATTTTTCAGCAACATTATTTTTTGCTGACTTTCTTAAATGGAATTTTAAAACGTCCTGTTAGAAAATAACGGTTAAACAATTTCAGCAACTGTAAAAGGTAAGCACAACCTGTTTCTCCACAGCAAGCAAAAAAGATTTATTTGAACTGCGATTTGAATTCTTCGAAAACTCATGTAAAGTAAGTAATTGCGCTTCGCTTAGACGGTAATGGGTACATATATTCTCAAAATTACTTTGATTACCGAACAGTCGATGAGAATGTTCTTCTAAACTAACGACGTTGTTATCTGGGAAGTTTAAGTCAAATTAACTTCATTATGAAACACATTTTATTAATGATCATAATTTCAGATCAATGTGTTGGAATGCAATGTGATTAATTCTGTTTGGAATTTTAATTTGCATCAGAGAGCATTAATTATAAGCATTGAGATTAGTACTGTAGATCAGCATTTCTCAACCTTTCTAAACCCGGGGACCGGCAAAAGGTTTTGAAAAAAATTTGGGTCCCGTTGAGGTTTTTACCTTAAATATTCAAAACAAAGATTATCAATAATATAATAGCTAATTAAACTTTAAAAAAAAATCTTCGACCTGCAGACTGTTAAAAATGTGTGAAAATTTCTTTTTTATTTTATTTATTTATTATTATTATTATTATTTTTTTTGGATCGGCCAACTCGAAAAAACTTTTCATACCGGTAAGGTTTCGTTTTTTTATTTAAAAAATAATAGCTATGAATAAAGAATTAAATACAACTTTACTTGATTTTTAAAAATTCCCACAAAAAATGTTGCAATGAATATTCGTTAGTAAATAAACATTAGTGAAAAATCATAGAAAACAACTAAAGTTAGCCACAAAATTTTTAAAAAAAAAAGCTCATAAGGGTTTTTTTTTTCTTTTTTTTTTTTAATTTTTAATTTTATTTTTAGAGAAGAAATTTTTTTAACGTTAACGAACAAAAAATGTGTGAGGACCGGTCAAATTTATATGCGGACCTGTTCCGGTTCGCAAGGCATGAAATTTTGTGCACTGTGTTCATGACTACTCTCTCTGAGTGACCTCGAGCGGAAGCTGTGGCCCTCTTTAGGCCTCTGTAAAGGCCATGATTGCCTGGCTGAGCACCTCCACAAGGTAGGTATCTTAACATCTAGTATCTGAGGCCCCTAGTTTCAAAACCAGATACTTGCAAAAAATTCGATTTTCTTTTTTTTTTTTTTTTTTTGTTAATCTTGTAGAGAATCATAAGGCCTATTTGCCTGCTCAATATTAGGTTCAAAAACCGCTTCTTTCCCCCTAGAAATGGGGCGGGAAGGTCTGCCTCAGTTTCAAAACCGGACTTTTTACAAGTTGAGCGTTTGTCCGCTCCTACAAGTATCCGGTTTTGAAACTAGGGGCCTCATCTGTCTAATTTACGGCTCTGGCAACATGAATGCTATTCATCTCCTTTTCTGCTCTAAACTTGACCCAACTGATCAAAGACAAAAATTACTCGGAAAGCTGTAGTGGTCTGCGCGATCTGTCATGGACTCCCTAAAATGAGTTTCTCATTTGACTCTGCTCCAATTGTGAAATCATCTACTTAACAGATTTCTTTTTGATTTTAAATCCTGGCTTCTGTTGTATGTTTAATTGTTTACTGTAGTTATTTTCCTCTTCTTGGCTGCCTTTTATATGGATTAATATCTTCTTTATTACGAATAATAAAGCTGAAAGTCTCTCTGTCTGGATCTCTGTTTGCCTGTCAGGATCTAGCGCCTAGACCGTTACGCCGATTTTCATGAAATTTGGCACAGAATTAGTTTGTAGCATGGGGGTGTGCACCTCAAAGCAATTTTTCGAAAATTTGATTTTGTTCTATTTCTATTCCAATTTTAAGAACATTTTCCCGAGCAAAATTATCATAAGATGGACGAGTAAATTACCAAGTTATCATAACGTGGAACCGTAACATGGGCAAGCCAATTGGCGATAAATTCATCATATATTATTTGTAAATATACAGGCGAACCAAAAGATCTTTCAATTTTCTACTACAGGCAGAGCCGTGCGGATGCCACTAGTCTTGAATAATGCCATATGTAACAACTCTCTCTGAGAGTGATTGTGTATTAAAAATTCAAATGTATGACTGTGTTAGCAGAAGATATCATCTTTCCTTTTTCTCTCAGCATGTTTCCGTTAATCCCAGAGACCAGGGGACAAATTGAAAATTCCCATTTATTTCCTCATGAGGTTGATGTAGGTTAATAATCACACTGTACACAATCATTTTAAAAGCTTTAAAAGTTCTACACCGACATTACTTAAACTGCGGCCCGTAAGTCGAATGCAACCTACTGAATCCTCTAAATGTGCTCTGAAATCCTTCAAATGAAGTGATTTAAAAAGATAATTCATACAAAATATTAAATTATGTGCCGAATTAAGGAAAAATACATCCCCAAAAGGGTAATTTACATCAACATTTAATGTTGCAAAAAAAAAAAAAGGACGAATAACAAGCGAAGTTATTTTCATTTATCCCAGAGTACAGCATTTGTGAGGTGAATAGAAACACCTAAATTGCGTGTCAAAAACACCTGGAAAAGTGAAATTCACAAATAAATTATTTTGGTAACTTCCCACATGAAAAGTAAAAGTAGCTGAAACCAATTACTTAGCCTTTGTAGAGCTGCTGGAGTGGAAAAGGTAAGATCACTAAACTTTTTTTTAAAAAATCAACTTTTTAAACAGTGTCATCTGCAAACAATGATGACATAAGCAAAAGAGTTTAGAGCCTCTTCCAGTCTCTGTTCACCAACAGTTTAGTTTTAAAAATAACCCCACGTATGATATTTTAGTTTGTTTCCATTAACCCTCATATTTCTTTTTACCCCATCTCACTCTATTACTGCCGTGAGAAGGTGAATGACACTATCTACTGAAATGAGTATTAAAGATGTTTGAATAAGAAACGCGTTTTGTGTTCCACACTAAAATTGACTCTTTTTTGTGCTTTTTACTTTCTTCTATATCTAATATATAGAAGAAAGTATTGGATTCGTGCAAATTTTCGAATTTCGAATTTTGACGGATTCGATCGTTTTGAGGTGTGCTGAGTCCATTTCGACTATTTTTGGAAAATGTCTGTCTGTCTCTGTGTATGTGTGTGTGTCCGTGTGTCACGTCTGTGTGTGACCAGTATTTTGTGGCCGCTCAACAGCAAAAACTACCGCATGAAATCGAACGAAATTTGATACACATATGTGTCCCTATGTGAACTTGTGCCCATTGGTTTTTGGCGCGAATTCCTCAAAGGAGGGTGGAGTAATGGGAAGTTTTTTGAGTTACGCGCGCTTGCTATAATTCAGGAAGTAACTGGCGAAATCAAACAAAATTTGGTCCATATGTTGCCATTAACAGGAACAGGTACTGATTCAATTTTGGTGTCAATAACTCAAACGGGGGTTGAGCTATAGAACGGTTTTTGTCGTCAATTGTGACTGCTGTATCTCAAGAAATAATGTACGGAATGAAAGAAAAATCTATCGGCAAATAGCCCTTAGTAGATATAAGAGCTGATTTTATTTTGGTGTCAAGAGCTAAAAAAGGGGGGTAGCGCAATCGCCCGTTCTTTTTTTCCATTGTGAGTGCCCTATTTCAAGAAGTAATGCTATGTTCTGGTTGAAATTTGGAATATATGTGAATCCATATGTAAAGAGGCTTTGGTTCAATTTTGACGCCAATCGTTCCAAGAGATGTTTTTTTTTTTTTTTTTTTTTGAGCAATCACGATTGCTTATTGTTCTTATTTGACCGTTTTTGGTGTCCGTGCCTTTATCAACTTGGACCAGAAGCCGTTGCAGCACCACCGCCCAACGTCCTCTGCCTGCTGCGCGGCTGCTCCGGTTTTGAGCTATCCGCTTCTCCTGGTCGGAGGCGTCCATGTCCTACACACACGCACGTTCACACACACACACGACTTCACACACACACACACGACTTCACACACACACACACACACACACCTACGTACATACACACAGGTCTACGCACACACACAACTATGCACAGGTAACCGCCCAGGAGGAGAGGCAGACTTGGGGGGGGGGCACAGGAGCCGTTTCTAGAAACAATTAGGGCTCGACCGATGGCATTTTTTGGCCGATGGGCCGATGCCCATTGTTGGCCGATTGTTCAAAGATGGCCGATGCCGTAGGCCGATGGCAAAAAAAAAAAAAAAAAAAAGTAAAAAAAAATAATTTGAATTCTGATATTTTTAATTCAAATTATGTTTTTCGCAATCACGAGTTGCGACAGGACCCTACTCATTGGAGTTATTGTTTCTAGAAACTGCTCCTGTCCCCCCAAACCTGCCCCTTCTCCCGGGCGGTTACGTGTGTATAGCTGTGTGTGTGTGTAGGCGCGCATGCATGTGTAGGCTTGAGTGTGTGTAGACCTGTGCATACACGTAGGCGTGTGTCTCTCTGTGTGTGTAGTTAATTATCGCAAATTCTCTTGTGATGTCTTCATGCGCGTAAACTTGCGTCACTGAAAAACGCTATGAAATAGTAAGTTGAAAACTCATACGTACGTAGTATGTGTCTAAAAGTTCGAGGACAAGTTGTATAAAAACTTACCCTGAACGGTTCACATTACCGAAGTCTATAAGAACTTACCGAAGTTATCTAATATATCTAATTATATCTAATATCCTAATAATCTATACTACCGAAGTCTATTAGAACTTACCGAAGTTATCTAACATACGAAGTCTATAAGAATATACCGAAGTTATCTACAAAAGTCACCTTGAACGACTATGCACTTTAACCAACGTTCGTATAGCTTTTAGAAGGACTCCTGGAAGACATTTTTCGCAACCTCCTGTAAGGTCTCTTGCGTTGATGCTTTAATTTCATCGTGGGGAAGAAGGCGATTTTCATGTTGAGGATGCACGGTTCGATTGGTCAATACTCTGATATGACAAACACATAACATGACGTTTCGTCGTACTTAGTACCGTGCGACTTTTACCGGTTCCCAGCAAAAAAACATTTGCATGGACGCCGCTTTCTTCCGTCAGGAGAAGATAAAGCTGCATCACAGAAGGTAGCAAAAAATGGCTTCCAGAAGTGTTTCCAAAAGTTATACGAACACTGGCAGAAGTAGTACATAGTTCCTCAAGGTGACCTTTTGAAGGTGGATGTGTTTCGGTAATGTAAACTATTCTGGGTAAGGTTTTATACAGCTTGTCCCCCGAACTTTTGGATCGTACTACGTACAATCTATAACCAATTGATTTCTTTTTTTTAATTGACCATATAACTAAGATTTCAGTAATATTGTAATAATGTATGGATTAGGTTCACTAAACATAGTTAGAAAACATTAAATTATTTTTTTTTAACCATTCAAAAAAAAAAAAGAATAAAACTATGAAACCGTCAACAAACTGCGGAATTAAAGTGGAAAGATTGCACGTAGACATTTTTTGGTCATCAAATTAAACAAAAAAGGTAGCAGATAAATTACAATATTAAATCATTATAGGAATATTTTTATACTTGTTTAAAATTTATGAATAGAAAAGTTTGCATTTTTCATAAAAGCTATAACAGTGACATAAATTTTGCGGAAAAAAGAAATAGCCATGAAAAGAGCGAGGTTCTTAAAACGCAGCTACAATAAATAAACTCAATATTTACACCAAGTTAATAACGGAATACATATGCTACTTGATCTGATGTTTGCACACGTAATATTGAACAATTTGATTGTTTAATCTTTTATGAAGCACTACAAAAAAGTTCAAATTAAATTTTTCAATTTAACAATAATTTTCTGAAATTGAAAAAATTGCATAATAGAAAAACCTTGAAACTTTTCTATAACATATTATTAAAAATATGATGAAAACAAAAATAACTTATTCATTGATTTCATATAAATACATAAAAATAGTTACTTACAACAGAAAAAAATATCGATCGCTATTAATGATGCAAAAAAGATGACGCATTACGAAATATAGGTGAAACAAGTATAAGAAATACGCAAAATGACATTTCTTGACCAAAATAAATAATCGCTTAGTATTTAAGAAATGCTTGAAACGACGAGGGTGGGTTAGGGGGGTCACCCTCTGATTTTGGAGTAACTCACAACATTAAACTTCGGTCCCAACTTCGGCCTCATTTTTTTAGTACAGAACCGCTACCACCAACGCCTCGGAAGAGTTTCTGAATCTACTTCAGCACTTCCGAAGAAAAAATTCGTAAGTCCCTTTGATTTCCGAATTATGTCACCTTTCAAAACGTCTTTAATTAATTTCTTGCATTAATACTCTAAATTCTTCCTAAACAATAGATGAAACTTGAAAAAAAAATCTCTAATTTTATGAAGGGTGTTAGTTTTAAACAACTAAGAAGTACAACTAGAGTTTAATTTCAGAAATTAAGGGAGTGGGAGGAGGGGCACGCAAGTGTTCTCGGAAATACAAAAAATAGTCGTAAAAAATAGAGTTCAAAATTATCATAAACATTGAGCAGAAAAACCCTTTTAAAACTTGCACCCGAGATTGTTTTGACGTGCAGTGGCGAAATTTAGCAAATGTTGCAATTGCGCGAGAGGCCCCAAAGGCGTAGGGGAACCGTATAGGAGTTAGGAAAATGCTTATGATAAATGTTCTATAACTTCTGTGATAGAGAAATAGGACCCCAAAATGTATTTCGACGGGCCCCAAACTTGTAGTTCCGCCGAAGCGATGCAGAAAAGACTGCATTACTGTGATTTATATTACAAATATCCAAAAATTAAAAATTACCGTCGGTTCAGCGGGAATCTAACAAAATGAAACAAAACCGGTTTCGCCATCTCATATTTGTTTCCATAGTCTCCAATTCGGCAATATATCACCAAATGATCGTCAGTCTGAGACGCTATATTAGTTTTCCATTGAAATAAGTAATTAATAGCCACAAAAAATGAGTAAATATGCTTTTTAGAACACCCGATCGAAAACAAAAAGGGAAGTGCACAACTGGAACGTACGTACACCCCACATGCGAAAATTTAGCCTTCTACAGCTTACCATTTTTGAGTTATGACTTATGAGAGATACATACGTACATCCAGCCGCAAGAAACAACGCAATAATTAACTTGTTTGGTACCTGAATGCAGTATTAAAAACTCTTTCAGAGGTAACTAAAATAGAAATTCATACTGAAATTTAAGTAAAAAATTTTATATGAAAACAATAACTCCCTTTACGTTGTATTAAAAAGCCAAACAACATAGATCTTTTTTTTTTTTTTTCTTCAAAAACATCGGCCAATTCCATCGGCTTTTCGATGTTTTTTAAGGCCGATGGGCCGATGTTTCCTGCAAGTTAGCATCGGCCGCCGATGCCGATGCCGATGGCTACATTGTTGAACCATCGGCGCCGATGCATCGGTCGAGTCCTAGAAACAATAACTCCAATGAGTAGGGTCCTGTCTCAGTTCGTGATTGCGAGAAACATAATTTGAATTCAAAATTTCAGAATTCAAATTAATTTTTTTTTTGAGCAATCACGATTGCTTATTGCTTTCATTTGACTGTTTTTGAGGTCCTTTGATTTTTCCCACCGCCACCCTCTGCACCATCACCGTGGACAGGCGGGCTCCTCACGCTGCTGCTCCTATAGCAAAAGCCGTCTCCAGGTTGCATCCATGTCCTACACACACGCGCATACATACACAACTACATACACACACACAAACACATACATACAGACACTTACACATATACACACAAAAACCTACACACACACACACACAAAACTACCCACACTTTCATGCCTGCACACAGACACAAACACACATGCCTACACATACATATCCCATACACACAAACACACATATCCCCCCCCCCCCGACACACTCGTGATTGCGAAAAACATAATTTGAATTCAAAATGTCAAAATTCAAATTAATTTTTATTTATTTATTTATTTTTTTTTTTTTTTGCGAATAAAAATCGTTTTATTAATGCAACAATAAGAAAGATAAATCGTAATAGATTGTCGTCTGCGTATTTCTCGTGATTTTAATTGTATGGAAATGATCGGAAATATTATCACAATGATTTAAAATTTTTAACTGTTGCCGTCTTATGTTTGTTAACAAATAAAATATTTGCAATTAATTCAAGCAAGGCTTTTAAAATAACTTTCAATTTTCGCTCTTTGCTTTGCTTTTGCAATAATTCAGGCATTGGGATGGTCGTCAAGTTTTTGCATGTGTAATTTTGTTTCTGTTGGGAATATTGCTTCCTCGTCAAGCATGGGGAGGGATCAGAAAAAAAAAGAAAAATATAGAAGAAAGTTTCGTGATAGCCACAACATACTAGTTTAAAGTAGGAAACGGAAATTACACAAGCAAGCTTTTCCAATAAAGCTTTCCTATGTTACAGATAACAAAACTGCAGGGGAAAATATGAAGAATGAAAAATTTGCAGTAATTTCTCTTTACCTTCCCACCACCAACTTCCCCCTCTTACCACCCCTTTAGTAACCTTATAAGCTATTTGTAATTAGTTGAGTATGCTGAGTTTAAGTTTTTTCTTTCTAAACTCTTACTCTTACTGTCTTGCTTTCCTCAAAAAGTTCACAAATTTAAAGTACATACGAAGTATGTCCACAAAGTATGTTCCGTTTGGTAATGAAGAAATATCGTATACGGATATAGGAAAAATTTTCATTGCTGAAAAACCAAAAATTCTTAAACTACTATTCTACATAACTCCCAAAATTTTGCAAGCATTTGTCTTAGCGTGGCACAAGTTTTTGTATGACTTCTTCATATAGAAGGTTGCCGCCTACGTTTTCAACCATATGGAAACTTATCCTATCAGCTCATCATCGTATGTTGAAGTGTTGCCCACCAAGGAAAGATTTCAGGTGGAAATCGCTAAGAACGAGGTAATGGCTATAAGGAGGATGGTCAAACACGTCCCAGTCAAATTCCTGTAGGAGGCCTTTTGTCACATTCGCGGTTTGTTTCGTGCTGCGAGGTCGAACTATTAATGCAGAAGTTTACTGTGAAACACTTAAATTGCGCCGCGCAATACAGAACAAGCGTCGAGGACTTCTGTCAAAAGATGTTTTTTTTCCCCTTCACGATAGCGCCTGACCACAACCGCGAATGTGACAAAAGACACATTCTAAGTACTTCAAAGTTTTTTACAGGAATTTGGCTGGGACATGTTTGATCATTCTCCTTATAGCCCTGACCTCGCTTCTAGCGATTTCTATCTCTTCTTGCACTTGAAATCCTTCCTTGATGCGCAACACTTCAACAACGATGATGAGCTGAAAGAATAAGTTACCATGTGGTTGAAAACGCAAGCGGCAACCTTCTATGAAGAAGGCATACAAAAACTTGTGCCACGCTGAGACAAATGCCTGCAAAATTTGGGAGTTATGCTGAAAAGTAGTTTAAGAGTTGTATATTTTTCAGCAATAAATATTTTCCTGTATTTGTACGCGATATTTCTTCATTACGAAACGGAACTTACTTTATGGATATACCTCGTATTTTTGAAAAATATTTTGAATTTCAAACTTGCAGAAGAAAGTTTTTGCTGATTTATAATTTTAAATGAAAGAAGCAAAGGACGAGCAATGAAATACAAATCAATGACAAAGCTTTACAACTATGGTCTTCCATAGTGTTAAAGAATAATTTTGAGTATTAAAAATATGGTGAAACACAATGCATCTAAAAATTTATATTTGAAAATTATACAGCATTAACCAAATGTATGAAATTATATTATGACTGAGCTAATAGACTTTTTAAAGCTTCTTATACAGAGAAACGGCACCACTCTCTTTCGTTACTTTTTTACAGTTCTAAAATATAGGAAAACGGATGAGAGAACTAATTATTTTTCTTTTTCATTTCTTCACTTCGCGGCACACATATTTCTTGATCAAAACAGTCCTTACATTCCTACAGACTACCATATTGCGATTGGCAATAATGTTAAAACCAAAGCCTTTGAGGAGCCCTCCCCCCCCCCCCCCCCCCCTCCCGCCGGGCGTTGGTTGTCAATGGTAATTATTCCATTTCATGCTCAAATGACGGGCACGCTCTATTCCATCTCTTAAATTGAGACGAAAAGGGCGCCATTCTTCACTCTGCATTCATATATCTATCATTGAGGGTTGGAACTGTTCCAAGTTTGAAACTGGGCTTATGATTTGGACCCTCGCATCTGCCAGAATCTTTCACAAAATAAACATATCGTGTATTTCCTCCTTTTCCCACTACAAGAAAGGGAAAAAACAGATTGCCGTTGCTCATCGCTTCTTCAATTTGAGGAAGCATTTGCAGTCCCTTCCAGCTTTCGAGTAAAGCAGCCTTAACAAAGGAAATGCTGAAGGTCAGTCCCATTCCTAAAAGTTTAAAATAGAAATTGAGGGATTACGCCTTTTCAAATCTTACGCGGTGTAAAAGAAATAATGTACTTTTTTAGAAAAACTTTACTCTAATTTGGGCCTAAATTTACACGTTACTTCCCCCGAAAGAATATTGAGTGGTTTTTTGAGCCCGTCCGCACGTGCATAAGAATGAATGGGCATATCTCACTTTTAAGCATTTTGCAGAAACCCGAGTTAAAGATTTCCAGTTTATTATGTCGCTTGGGAACCGCCAACAGTGTGACGGACTAAAACGTTTTTACTATTTATTGTAGAGATACGCTCATTTGTCTTTTTATGTATAGATGCTTGTATAGATATGTATAGATTGTCTTTTTATGCAACGATATGTATAGTGCAGCTGTGGCTAGTTGAGCTGTGACCTTGACTGTGTTTACCTGTTTTAGGGGAGTTCAGCGGAAAATAGAATGTTATTGCCTCGGATTTTAGTTGGAATACTTTTGAAAAACTACTAAGAAAGTTTCTCAACTCAACTTAGCTCCAATTACCCCTCCCTATTTTCCGAAACAGCGGTAACATTGTCAGAATCGGAGCTCAACTTCTCAGAGTCTCACAATACCTATTAACGTATGGACAAACAAATAATCCATTTTGACCTTCCTGGGTTGGATATCAGGAGTTTGCTTGTGAGGTTTATATGTACGTAAGTGCGTGTGTATGTATCTCGCGTAACCTAAAAACGGTATGCTGCAGAAGGTAAATATTTCTTATGCAGGTTCTTTATAGGGTTTAATTGCTGACCTTACCTTATTTATTGCTTTCCAATGCTCCAAAAGAGGTCTTTATACACTTTTTGTGAGAAATGAATGTTAATTTGGGCAACTCACATGCCAATCCAAAAATCCATATTTTCGTCACTTACTAACTTCTTCGAAGTGAAGACACAGATTATTTACATTTCACGATTTTTATTCTTTATTCAGCATGCATTCTGTGGTTTGGTTTTCATTTGATGTTAACATAGTATGTTTATTTTCTAAATGCCGCGAAAACATACTCTCCATGCATTGTTGGGCTGCCTTAAAAGTATATAGCTGTGATGGTAATAGTCTTAGTTTCTGCTTAACATACAGTGTTGGCCAAATTATTAGACTAAGACTGGTTTAAAAGCAAATTCCTTATTGATTACAAAACCATAGACACATTAACGAACACTGAAATAATTATCTAATATTTAGTATGCATTTCCCTGCTCTTGATGAGCATTTTGTCTTTTTGACATACTTTTCACAAGGTTTACACCATTTCTTAACTTTTTTAAAAAGGAGGCAAAAAAGTGTTTATACTCACTATTATATATACTCACATACACATACTCACTAATTACCTAAAACAAACTTTAAATATAACAGAACACACTAATGAAAAAGACTAGTGAACTTTTAATAAGCTGATTGAGGTTATGTTCCTGGTAGGTAGATAAACAAAGAATATAAACAAAGCAGACAGTGCTGCCACTTGCAAACATTAAATCATGCTAAAATAATGTAACAATCAGTGTACAGTATGTACTGTACTTAAACAGTAAAATAAATAGTATTTTAGTACAAATAGTGTACAACAAAAATAATCTCTTTAGTCCTAATAACTTGGTCAATACTGTAGGTTGACAGGAAGATAAATTTGATTAAAAAACACACTTCTAAAATTAAGTGATTTGTTTCTTTTTGATATTAATTTTGTTTTGATTAAATGAATTCCGCATTTTCACCTCTCAGTCGGTTTCATTACTGAAAGATTCAGGATATTTTTTAATCAAAACATTAAAATATCGGAAGAACTTTAAACTTTTGAATATTCTGTAAATAACAAATCAATTTTGAATCTTGAGTTTTGATCTTTCCAACATTTCGTGAAACATTTGAGTTGCAACCCTGATGCACTACGGTCAACTTTTAAATAATTGCAGTTTAAATTTTGGAAAAGAATCAAATATTTCGTCAATCATTTTTCTCTTTTTCCTTGTTACTGTTGGAACTAATAAGCAAATTTGTAGCTAGAGCTTAATTGCTTTGTATAAAACACAGTATCCTAAAAGAAAGGAAAAAGAATTAAATCAAAACTCAATGTGATATTTTTATTCTTGTTATTTGGCAATTATTGTATTCATATAGATAACAGCAGATGATTATCGCAAAGAATATATCAGAGATGTGTTCATTCGTTTATTAAGATGTCCGAGAATCCGCCAACGTCTTCTTGAAAACACTTCAATGACTCTTGATCAAGCTTTCGAGCAAGCCAGAACCCTCGAATTAGCGGAAGTGCATGCTGCTTCATATACTGGAAGTTCTGATCAGCCACTCTCTGCTGCTGTGAAAGACAACAATTTTTCGAAAGAAGATGTATCACCTGCGGCATATGTCTCCAAGTCCTCTAGATGCTTTTTCTGTGGAAATAATATACATTTAAGAACTTTGTGTCCGGCCCGTGACGCAATTTGTAGAAAATGTGGCAAGAAAGGACATTATCAACGTGTTTGCAAGTCTAAGTCATCAAGAAACTCATCAAATACTTCAGCATCTTCAAACACTCTTGCATCGATTTCGGGAGCAATTCACTGCCGTCAAAAATCAATAGTTAAGGCATCGGTGAACGATATTCGACTAAATGCATTAATCGACACAGGGAGCTCCATGAGTTTCCTTAATGAGAAATATGTATCTAAATGCAATGCGAAGATCGAACCATATTCGGGAAAAATATCTATGGCCAATTCTTCAATGGTCGCTGAAGTAATGGGTTGTTGTAAAGTAAACTTAAAAATTGATCGCTTCACTTATCCAGACGTGGAATTGCTAATCATGAAAGATCTTTGTAGTGATATATTAATAGGTCATGATATCCTAAAGGACATTCATCAGTAGAAATAGAGTTTGAGGGTAACATGCCTCCATTAACAATCTGCTCTTTGACTGTAGCGCAAGTTACACCAGTTTCTTTGTTTTCCAATTTAAACCCAGCTTGCAAACCAGTAACAACTAAATCAAGACGACAAACTAATGAGGACTATCATTTCATGCAGATGGAAATCCAGAAACTTCTCGAAGAAGGGATCATTGAACCGAGCAATTCACCATGGAGAGCTCAGGCTTTTGTTATTAAAGGAGACAATCACAAGCCCAGGATGGTTGTAGACTACTCGCAAACAATTAATAAATATACATTACTAGACGCTTATCCTCTTCCTAAGATCGAAGAAATAATTTTAAAAAATTCTAAAAATAAAGTGTTTAGTAAAATTGATTTGCGAAGTGCTTACCACCAAATTCCAATTCTGGATAGCGAAAGGCATTACACCGCTTTCGAAAGATGTGGGAAATTGTACCAATTTTTGAGAGTACCATTTGGAGTGACCAATGGTGTAGCTTGCTTGCAAAGAGTGATCGATAAAATTGTTGAGGATGAAGAACTTAGTTTGACGTATCCATTTATTGATGATGTGACTATATGTGGAAAAGATCAGAAAGAACATGATAATAACTTAGAGAAATTTTTGATTGTGGCGAAGAAATATAATTTGACTGTGGCGAAGAAATATAATTTGACTTTAAATGAAGAAAAATGTACGTTTTCGACAAATTCGGTACAATTACTGGGATATACTGTTAGTGACGGCCAAATTAAACCGGATCCAGATCGACTGAAACCGTTAATGGAAATGCCTCTTCCCGAAAACTCTTCTGCGTTGCAGCGTGCTTTGGGTATGTTCGCCCATTATTGTAGATGGATAAATGGTTTTTCAGCAAAGATACGCCCTCTGCTAGGAAAGAAACAATTTTCTCTCTCAGGTGAAGCGATATTGGCATTTAATTCACTTAAAAATGATCTAGCCAATGCTACGTTGGCCGCAATAAAGGACGACATACCTTTCAGGGTTGAAACAGATGCTTTGGACTTTGCCATAGGTGCCACTCTAAATCAAGCCGGCTGACCTAGCCTTTTTCTCAAGAACCTTATCTCATCGGAACTAAAACATTCTTCTCCAGAGAAAGAAGCGTATGCAATTGTTGAATCTCTTCGTCATTGGCGACATTTCTTGATGGGAAAACATTTTGAAGTTTTTACCGATCAACAAACAGTCTCATTTGTGTTTGATCAACGACACAGTAGCAAAATTAACTAGTATGTTGTGGCCATCACGAAACTTTCTTCTATATTTTTCTTTTTTTCCTGATCCCTCCCCATGCTTGACGAGGAAGCAATATTCCCAACAAAAACAAAATTACACATGCAAAAACTTGACGACTATCCCAATGTCTGAATTATTGCAAAAGCAAAGCAAAGAGCGAAAATTGAAAATTATTTTAAAAGCCTTGCTTGAATTAATTACAAATATTTTATTTGTTAACAAACATAAGATGGCAACAGTTAAAAATTTTAAATCATTGAGATAATATTTCCTATCATTTCCATACAATTAAAATCACGAGAAATACGCAGACGACAATCTATTACGATTCATCTTTCTTATTGTTGCATTAATAAAAATATTTTTATTCGCAAAAAAAAAAAAAAATCAACACCTCTTGGAGCGATCGGCGTCAAAATTGAACCAAAGCCTGTTTACATATGGATTCACATATATTCCAAATTTCAACCAGAACGTAGCATTACTTCTTGAGATAGGGCACTCAAAATGTAAAAAAAGAACGAGTGATTGCGCTACCCCCTTTTTAGCTGTTGACACCAAAATAAAATCAGCCCTTATACCCACTAAGGGCTACTTGTCAAAAAATTTTTGTTTGATTCCATTCGTTATTTCTTGAGATACAGCAGTCACAATTGACGACAAAAAACGTTCTATAGCTCAACCCCCGTTTGAGTTATTGACACCAAAATTGAATCAGCACCTGTTCCTGTTAATACCAACATATGGACCAAATTTTGTTTGATTCCGCCAGTTACTTTCTGAGGAATAGCAAGCACGCGTAACTCGAAAAACGTCCTATTGCTCCACCCCCCTTGGAGGAATTCGCGCCAAAAACTAATGGGCACAAGTTCACATAGGGGCACATATGTGTACTAAATTTCGTTCGATTTCATGCGGTAGTTTTTGTTGTAGAGCGGCCACAAAAAACTGGTCACACACAGACGTGACACACATACACACACACACACACACACACATACACACACACATACAGACAGACAGACATTTTCCAAAAATGGTCGAAATGGACTCAGCACACCTCAAAACGTTCGAATCCGTCAAAATTCGAAATTCGAAAATTTGCACGAATCCAATACTTTCTTCTATATATTAGATATAGAAGAAAGTAAAAATGAGAAATTAATTCGCTGGAGACTTGAACTCGCCAGTTTCACGTTTGACACTATATATCGTCCTGGGAAACAAAATGTAATTGCTGATACTTTATCACGTATAGCTGGTGCTTTAACTCCTAGCATAGATTTATGTGATATGCACAACTCTCTTTGCCATCCAGGGGTGACACGAATGTATCACTGGGTTCGCTGCTAGAATCTTCCTTTTTCTTTAGAGGATGTAAGAAAAATAACGAATTCTTGCTTGATTTGCAATGAGTTAAAACCCAGATTTGCTAAAAATTCGGGAACTCTTGTAAAAGTTACGTCCCCATTTGAAAGATTGAACCTTGATTTTAAAGGACCTCTTCCTAGTGTTTCAAGAAATCGTTACATCTTAACAATTGTGGATGAATTCTCCAGATTTCCATTCGCTATTCCTTGCAGTGATATTTCTGCATCTACCGTAATACAGAATTTGAAGAATATTTTCTCCATTTTTGGAATGCCATCATTCATTCACTCCGATAAAGGATCAGCTTTTATGTCTCACGAGTTAAAACTGTTCCTAACAGCTCATGGTATAGCCACGAGTCGAACTACTCCTTATAACCCTGCGGGAAATGGACAGGTGGAGCGCTACAATGGAATAATCTGGAAAACTATTCAACTTGCCTTAAGATCTAATAATATGAGAACTGAACTGTTTGAAAGTGTTGTCCAACCCGCTCTTCATTCTATTCGCTCCTTACTTTGCACGGCCACCAATGCCACACCTCATGAGAGAATGTTCTCCCACCCTAGGAGATCACATAATGGCTCATCATTCCCACTTGGCTTACTCAACCTGGTCCAATTCTAATGAAGAATCATGTACGCACAAACAAGCACGAACCGCTAGTCCAAGAAGTTGAACTAATTGAAGCTAACCCAGATTATGCTCATGTAAAGCTTGCGGATGGAAGGGAGACAACTGTTTCGATAAGACTTTGGGCCCAAGAGGAGAAAACATCAGGCTTTCTGATAGCCAAGTAAATACGGAAGAAAACGAAGTAATTAATTCAGATTCGTCGCCAACTCACACAGACCCTGTCATCAATTCAGAAGATTTGGCGGAAAAGAACTTGGATGTTACACCATCTCGTCCTACTCGCCACAGGCGACCTCCTACTTACCTAAAGGACTACATTTTGAACTGAGCTATAAGAATCGAATTTTTATAGGAGGTGAATGTGATATTTTTGTTCTTGTTATTTCGCAATTAATGTATTCATATTTCTCATTGGCAACACTCTGAACTTTAATTTAAATTAGGATTCCAACTACGATCATTGTAAGATGTAGTAGCAGTTTATAGTTATTAAAAGCTAAGTTTTCGTGTCTTATCTTTAAGTAATAAAATTAGTACACTCAATTTCTCTTAACCCTGATGTCTGCAGCCAGAAAGAGGAACTTTTCAATCAAATGTTTGCGTTTCCAGACGGAAGAGGTGTTTCCCAGACGGAGAGATTGCGTGTTGAACGTCTTGTCGAAAACACTTATTTAAGTTGTTCGATAGCGGTCAAAATTGCTTTATAACTTATTTCAACGACTTGACAAAAGAGACACACACGAAAGACGTAATAATTTACCAAAGTATTTGTCTGTAAGAAATATGCGAAATAAAAAGCTCTGACCTTATTTCGTCATTTAGACAAAAGGGGTAAGGGGTAAGTTTTCAACACTTCGAAAGTCAACAGTGGCTTTTTACTTCTGCAATTACACACACACACGCACACACACACACACACACATACACAAACCCATAGATATATGTTATATATATCTTAATATATAAAAATCTTCTGTGCGGTCGTTTGTCACCATAAGGCTTTTAAACGGCTGGACCGATTTTGATCAAATTTTTTGCATGTAATTAAGTTGTGGCAAGCATGGTTTTGAAGCGCGATGGATCGAATCGGAAACGTTTTTGTTAACTAATTAATTAATTTGAACATTGGACGGTTATATCTCCCAAATGATTAATGTTTATTTTAACCTACTGTTGAGCGAGAACTGAAATAAATATTTAACCCGTTGCCAAATGACAATAAGAAAGCCAGCTCTGCTTTTTGTAATGAAATTGAGAATAGATAAAACTTAGAGAGAGAAAGAGTGAAGTCTTCATTTCTCTTGAAAGCAACGATTTTATGTCCCGTGATATATTTTAAAATAAAGTACTGGAAGGTTCACGCGAAACCTGTGTTCTATCGTCGCAGTTGAACCATGTGACCGGATCGGTGCTTTAGTTTTTCCTAACCAAATGATCAGAAAGTACCGTACCTATAGTCCATTTAGCGAGAGCTGATAGTGGACGTAAACAAAGCAACGTGACAATTGGCGTTACCGCTGTCTGCTTGGCGCTGGGATGATTGAAAACAGCGCCAATCAGATAAGCGAAATGCCCGCGCTTTCAATGCGAACAGCATTGCCAATCGGGCGAGTAAGTCATGAAAGTAGTAACCCTCTTTGTTTACTTCCTCTATCAGCTCTCGCTGAATTGAGTATAGCAGCATTTGTTTCTCGGCTGAAATCCATCCGAGTTTTGGCACCAATGTCAAGAATACTTTAAGGATTATCTATCTAATCAGTACATTATTAAAGGAAAAGATGATGTAATTTAAAGACGAAACAAATTTTATTTTCGTCCAGATAAATTACAACAGTGTAGTTCTGTACAGAAAAGATCAGTGCAATGGAAGATCTTTATCTTTGGTGGAAAGAACAAATTAGGCAATATATGAAGTTTTAAAAGTTTTCGTTCAAAAGATCGGACCGCTGATCGGTCTTAGTTAGCTTCCCTCACTGATCGGCTGGATTACAGTAACGTGGTGGCTTGGCGACCTTGGCTACAAACAATAGAGTTGCGTGATCATTTGTTTACATTTTAAAGCTACTGGTAATGTAATTTATTGTATTTTTTGTTTATTTGGCGAAATATTTCAAATTGCAAAGAATTGTTATTCGTTTTTAAAGAGTGTTGAGTCCTTTTTAGTTGAAGAATGTGTTTATTTTACATCGGGAGGGGGGGATATGTGATTTTCGCTTATTCAGAGAACTGTTTTACATTTATCATTTTTTGAAACGATATCCTGTCGATTGTTTTATTCTTTTTCATATGCGGTATGTTGCAGCGTTATTTCCCGTTTGTTCTAGATGGGTAGTTAGTTTTTTACACTTAATATCTGAGGACGCTTTTTATCCTGTGAGAATGGTTGAAGGAACAAACCATCAAGTACGGGAGAAAAAACAGTTAATAAAACAACTGCTCAGTGGAAATTAGATAAATCAAGTTGGGGGATGTTTCGATAATTGAGAATCTGGCGATCTTTCTTCATTGGCGTCAATTTTTGGCTCCATTGCCTGCGCGAGAGGTATTTTTCTTTGGAAATCCAAACAAAGAGATCGGAAACATTTATTTACATAGGGTTGCAATAAATCAGCAGGGTTGCCAAAATAAAATTATTTACACCGAAAATTAGACGATTGCGCCAGATTCCCAATTATCGAAATATCCCCTCAAGTTGTAACAAATATACACATTCTGACACCAAGCAGCTTAAAACGTTTTCTTTTTACTTATTTTTTTCAACAAAACAGTTGGAACACTTCATAGTTTATTGAATTTTTAAGGTTTTTACAAGTATGAACAGAACCAACGTCTGTCAGGGTCCTCTAGTATATATATATATATATATATATATATATATATATATATATATATATATATATATATATATATATATATATATATATATATATATATATATATATATATATATATATATATATATATATAATTATTACTGACAGGCGTTGCCTGGGTTAGCAATAATTATGAGAAACAATCGTTACTTGCATTTGTTTTCTATTTTAAGTGAAAGAACTTAAAACACACCTTTTTGACGTGATTTAAAATCTAGCTTCTTCCTTACTCATAAAACTAAAGTAGCAGTAAGTAAAAAGAGCAAAATAGTATTCATTTAGAAACGAAAACACGAAATTTAAGCGTATACAAATTTGAAGAATTTCCGAAATATGAAATTAAACTTTACATGTTTAAAAAGATTTATCTGTTAGTACTTTTTTTTTTAAATCTAAAACCTTCTCTGTATGGCTATTGATGTACGAACTGTTTTAAAAAATGCCCGTGTTTTAAATAGCCGCCCGTGTTCCCCTTACACTTGCTTTAGTTATTTTGGGAAATTTCAATTTTTGTGGGCACTTGGTGCGGTTTAAAATCTTACCAAATTTGCGAGAATCATTTTGGGACACTTTCGATAATACTCCCCCTCCTTACTAATTTTTATTATAGAAATATTGTTGTCAGATGCTGAGATACTTTTGGTCAAAATAAAATGGCGCTAAACGGAATCATCCGAAATGTTTCTAAAATAAGTAGTAAAATTTGGCGAAAAGAATTTGGCGTTTGAAATCATACAAAAAGAAAAATTAATGGAAGTTTTTGTGCGGTTTATGGATTTGCCTAATTTAGTTGTTGAATTATTTTACGCAGTTTTTTTTTTTTTTAAGTATCTTTCATTGGCGATATTTTGTTTATATGGTGAAAGCTGAGAAACATTATCGCATAGTCTTTGGACTCAAAAACAGCGACAGTGGAAAAAACTGCCAAATGCATCAGCTACTGAAATCTTTTTCAAAAAATTCTGGCGATATTTCTGCTGGTTGGTTGGATATAGTGAGCAAGTGTCCAATCAGCATAAATAATAATAATAAACCATTAATTACATAAGTTCCGTTTAAAAGTAAAATGATCAGCCAAATCCATTTATTTTTAGCCAATCTTGTGGAAAAACGTTACTTTAAGATTTGACTTGAGAAAAGCCTCAAAAAGTCAGACGAAACGCAAAAATATTGAACAATACAACAATTCTTGGGAATTGAGATGACACACTAAATAATGACTTGAGTTGATGAAAGCCTTCGAACCGGGAACAAAAAAGCTCATAACTCGTTTTTTATACAACTTAGAAACTTCGAACAGATGCTATCTTCAGCAGAAAAATTGGCGCTTTCGATGGACATATAATGTTAATATGTGCACGTTTTTTCCACCCCCATATTGGGGCATTTATGCGAAAATTGGGACTAAAATTGGAATAAAAAGGGAACTATCAATCGGATTTTTTTCAAACTGGTCTATAAACCTTCCCAGTACCAAACTGAACAAACGGTGAAAGTTTCAGCCAAATCTGCCGGGTAGTTTCTGAGATCTTAGGGAACAAATTTACCAAACTCCATTTTTACTTTCTTCTATATCTAATATAGAAGAAAGTATTGGATTCGTGCAAATTTTCGAATTTCGAATTTTGACGGATTCGAACGTTTTGAGGTGTGCTGAGTCCATTTCGACTATTTTTGGAAAATGTCTGTCTGTCTGTGTGTGTGTATGTATGTGTGTGTGTGTGTGTGTATGTATGTGTGTCACGTCTGTGTGTGACCAGTTTTTTGTGGCCGCTCTACAACAAAAACTACCGCATGAAATCGAACGAAATTTGATACACATATGTGCCCCTATGTGAACTTGTGCCCATTAGTTTTTGGCGCGAATTCCTCCAAGGGGGGTGGGGCAATGGGACGTTTTTCGAGTTACGCGTGCTTGCTATTCCTCAGGAAGTAACTGGCGGAATCAAACAAAATTTGGTCCATATGTTGGTATTAACAGGAACAGGTGCTGATTCAATTTTGGTGTCAATACCTCAAACGGGGGTTGAGCTATAGAACGTTTTTTGTCGTCAATTGTGACTGCTGTATCTCAAGAAATAATGAACGGAATGAAAGAAAAATTTATCGGCAAGTAGCCCTTAGTGGGTATAAGAAGCTGATTTTATTTTGGTGTCAACAGCTAAAAAGGGGGTAGCGCAATCGCCCGTTCTTTTTTTCCATTGTGAGTGCCCTATCTCAAAAAGTAATGCTACGTTCTGGTTGAAATTTGGAATATATGTGAATCCATATGTAAACAGGCTTTGGTTCAATTTTGACGCCAATCGCTCCAAGAGGTGTTGATTTTTTTTTTTGCGAATAAAAATATTTTATTAATGCAACAATAAGAAAGATAAATCGTAATAGATTGTCGTCTGCGTATTTCTCGTGATTTTAATTGTATGGAAATGATCGGAAATATTATCTCAATGATTTAAAATTTTTAACTGTTGCCATCTTATGTTTGTTAACAAATAAAATATTTGTAATTAATTCAAGCAAGGCTTTTAAAATAACTTTCAATTTTCGCTCTTTGCTTTGCTTTTGCAATAATTCAGACATTGGGATGGTCGTCAAGTTTTTGCATGTGTAATTTTGTTTTTGTTGGGAATATTGCTTCCTCGTCAAGCATGGGGAGGGATCAGAAAAAAAAAGAAAAATATAGAAGAAAGTTTCGTGATGGCCACAACATACTAGTTATATATTAAGATATGTATGTATGTATGTATATGTATGTATGTATGTATGTATATATATATGTGTGTATATATATATATATATATATATATATATATATATATATATATAGATATATATATGACCAAAAGTATTGGGACGAACAACAAACTGAAGAAACAAAAAATGGTTTTTGATCATTTTTCATTGTAAATAGCTGAGAATCAGCTATAAATTTCAGAAATAAGTTAAAAACTTATCTAGAATTTATTTTTATATTTTTGTGAAAGTATCTCTTATACCCACGGAGATATAAGCATTTCTTTCAAAAATGCAAATTTTGTTTGAAGGTTTTCGGCTCATATCATGCAGAGTTTTCCGTCAAACGTTACTAAATATTCAAAATATTTGACAGCATATTAGAGAAACATAATAATTAAATTTAAAGTTAAAATATTGAAAATGTAGTTAAATATGAACGTTTTAAGCATTTAATTTTTTACTGCGCATGCGCAAAAGATACAAATTTATAATTTTCATAATTGGAAGCCGAGATACATCCTACTTCTCATAAAAAAATTCCACTTTGATATCCTTAATATCTAAAAGGTTACCAGCGATGTAATGAGCCGAATTTTAGTAATTTTTGGCTAGACGACGAATCGCCAGGGATCTTTCGCAAATAATCTGTTCATATCATGAATCACCCTGCAACGATAACAGGAAAGTGATGGCAGTTTGCGAACGACCCCTTACCATTCGTCAGTTATCCAAGAATTTATAGAAATTCGGCTCCTTTGATCGCTGATAAGTTTTTAAATTTTAAAGATATTGCTGTCAAATATTCTGAAAGTTTAGTAACGATTGACGGAAAACTGTGACGGAAAACGTGATACGAGCCAAAAACCTTTAAAAAAAATTACATTTTTGAAAGAAATGCTTATATGTCCGTGGGTATGAGAGACACTTTCACGAAAATATAAAAATAAATTTTTGATAGATTTTTAACTAATTTCTGAAATTTATAGTTTATTCCTAGCTATTTACAAAGAAAATTGATCAAAAACCTTTTTATGTTTCCTCAATTTGTTGCTGGACCCCTAAATGAATAGCAGACTTAACTGTTATTGGAAAATGACAGCTAGAGTATACTTTTTATGTAAAAAAAATTATAGAGCGAGAATTGGTGTTTTATTTCTCGAGAAAGCCGTAAAAATGTGAATTTTTTGAAAGAGTCCCAATACTTTTGGTCATATATATATATATATATATATATATATATATATATATATATATATATATATATACTAGCAAGACACGGTTAATCCTAGATACATACTATTAATTGCAAACATGGTCAAAACAAGATAACAAGATGATGCAGAGCTAAGATATTGAAACTTTGAAACGAAAAAATATTTAGTAAAAAAAATCGCTCACGGAATTCAGAAAAATCACAAGCATAAAAAAAAGTAATAGTAAAAAAAAAAAAAACCGACTAAGATTCAAGGAGGTATCTCAAAATGTTATTAGACCGTTCTAAAAATTAAATGGGAATATATCGCCCTACCAGAACACAGATTATGGTAAAAAATGAAGCATAAAAATATATATGTAGTAGTACGTATTTATTCTTTTTAGGATATCAAGTGGTTGCAGTATAGTCATAAAATGTAGCGCTGTGTATCTCGGAGAATATTGATCGTACTAATGTTATTGTTTTGCGTTAGAATTGATTTTGTATGCTCGTGATTTCCCTAAATGTTACTTTGGGGATCCTGAGACTGTATAAAAAGTTAAATTTTGTATTTTTCACTTTTTTTTTAAATCTTCTAACTTGAACTATCTCAACTCCGCATTTTATTATGGAAACTTCTGCAAGTAGTATGTTATTAGGGCAGCAGTTCTCAACTTGTGAGGCGCTCACCCCCAGGTGGGGTAGAAGAATTTCAAGGAGGGAGGGAGGGAACATCAGATAAAATAAAAAACAAAACGAACAATTTCATGGTTACATGAGAATATTAAATAGCAGTGATTAATGTTGAGGAAGTGACTAATGGGGCACGCCGACCTCACCTTGATCTTAAATTACCTCAAAAAAATTATATTTATCGCTTTGCATTTTTTACTTATAAACTAACTTTAGCTATTCTGATGGGCTCCAGTTTCCTATTGTACTACTTGTATTAACCACGCACGGGGAGGGGCGGGCGTGAACTCATGTCAGTGTTCAAAGGGGGGCGTAGAGCCTGAAAGGTTGAGAACTTCTGTATTAGGGTAATAGTATGTATAGTATTAGGGAGATCGGAAAGTAATGTCGTTTTTTTCCAAACAAATGCATTTTTGGAAGTTTTTATTTTTAATTAACAATGTAGTTACCCTAGTTATGAACTGCCTTTTGTCATCTTGTATGCAAATTTTCAATCCCGAATAGCTAAAAATCGATTGAGTCTTGGAGCGATATATCTGGAAATGGCATCTCCGATACAAGCCGAGCTGTCAAGTTTTTGGCTCATAAAAAGGGTTTCGAAAGTCATCGGGAAAAAGAACCACACTGCTCAAGGCGAACTCTTGAAAAAAAATATAATGAGCTGTGGCGGTCTGCATCACCCACCATGCTCACCTGACATTGCGACAGATGATTTATCTTTATTCCGATTTTTTGGCAACAAAAAACTAGAAAATTCTTCCGATATCCAAAATCCATCTCCAGATATTTTTCTCAAAAATTTATTGATTGACTTATAAATTTGAGTATTGCACTGCAAAAGGTTGTGGATAACGAGTGTAATTACAACGTTGATTAAAATAAACGATTAAAAATTCATTTGTTTGGAAAAAAAGCATTATGTTCCGTTTCCCATAATGCCAGAACTAACGGCTAAGAAAACAAAGAACTTGCAGGTTAGAGGGGACACGGTGCACATGTCCGAAAAATCTGCTTACAACGCAAATGGGCCACTGACAAATGCGCAAAGTCCTAAATTTTACTTCGTTTCAAACTTTGGGCACTTGAATTTGATCAATTCGCGTTCGAACAAATCTGTTGATACAAGTCCAATTTCACACTTGGAGTATGGGCGAAATAGCCACATATTTATAAATGAGTTAATTGCAGAAATAAAAAGCAGTGTCTAGAAACAAAATGAACAGTCCCATGCCTCTAAGGACTACAGAAAACAGAAAAACAGTATAATGTCATTTAAAATACTCATTTATTCAAAAGAAAAAAAGAAAGGTTATTCTTGCGCTTTTGTATAAAATTAAGTGATATGTTTTAAAAATTTTAAACTGCATAACTTAAACTTATCATTTTGCCCAGATGTTTTAATTTCATAGGAAATTTTTCATAGTTTTTGCTTCTGCAGTTTACAGCAAAGCGTAAAGAATGTGCTTAGAGTCTCTGAAAATTTTCCGAATTTTACGCGCAAATATTTTGTTGCGTCAATGGTTTTAGAGTAAAAGTTTTGACGCAATGTTAAACACGTCAACTGTCCCATTACTAGCCTTTAGACTGTCAAATCAAAGCCTTCTTTGTACACAAGTTCTGAATCAGATTTCTTTTATTGATTTTTCTCCCCCAGTTACATCTTATTTGCTCAAGAGAGAGCTTACTTATTTTTTTCTATTAATTAAGTTTTTTTTCTTTTTTTTTTCATTTCTCAAAACTAAGGAAAAGTTGTTTAAATATATGTATAATATTTACAAACATGTTTGAGAATCTAATATTTTAATTTCTTACTTTTATTTTGAAAATAGCTTAATTTTGATGTTTAGATTTTTTCGGGGGGGGAGGGGGTTAACTAACAGTTAAAAAAAATACTAAGCTTAAATACCTGCTTCTATGTAAATTAACTTTTAAATTTTGAATCACTTCTTTTTACTTTTCAGGAAGTAAGGCAAATTTGCAAAACAAAATAATAATAATAATAATAATAATAATAATAATAATAACAATTGAGATGTAATAAGTAGTGACAAAAAGAGAGAGAGAGAAAGTGGAGAATTTTTTTTCCCCCATTGTTGCTCTGTACATTGGTTTCTTTTACAATACCAATGTTGCGACAGCAAAACAACAAAATAGGAAGGTTCTGTTTAAGTCGATTTTGTTTTTGTGGCTGTCCATAACTGAAAAGCATGTATCCAAAAGACGTTAAGTCAAATTTTCAAAGTTTGAAATTTTGATGGGAAAGATAGCAGCACATGTTGCACATTTTTTGCCATTAGAAGACTATTCAAACAAAATTCACTCGTATTGAAAATAGAGAGTGAAAAAATTCATATTCCCCCCCCCCCCGAAAATAAAGTTACAAGCAACTTTTGTGCCAAAAAGAATTAAGTCACGTTTTACCAATCCCTGAGATCACGTGGTTTGTTTTACGAGAATGCACGGGAGAGAAATACTCCCTTGCGCCTCTTCTGAAAAAGATCTTCTAAGAACCGAAAGATCTTCGTAGGTTTTTTCTAGCGACTACAAAAGGAAAAATTCTATCTACTGGTACACTTCCTTTGATTGTGTAGTTGATTGATACCCAAACTGATCTGACATCGCGGCACATACGCATGGACATTAGCAGTGGCAACGTACTTGAAGAATCTCGTGGCACAAGAAAATGCCGTGGTACCGTGGTCAAAAAATAATGCACTAAAAAAATTTTGATTAAAGTCGATTTTTCTATACTGAAAACTAAGTTCTGATTTTGGTCTGCATAGTAATTAGCGACATGTCTTACATAGGCACTGATACTTATGGTATTAAGTAATTCCAGAAGGTCACATTTACTGTGACATGTGATTAGATTCCTTTAAGATATTTTCCGTTGATCGGGCTAGTGGGGAAAAAAGCAGTGTTGTAAATAAGTGGTCGTAAGGTATATTTTTCAAAAAAATATTTTATTTTAAACTAGCAAAAATACCCGGCGTTGCATGGGTTAGTAATGATTGTGAAAAACAGTCGCTACTTTCCTTCGTTTTCTGTTTTAACTGAAAGAACTCAAAACACTCCGCTTTGACGTGATTAAAAATCGAGCTTCTTCCTTACCCATTAAAGTAAAGTAGCAATAAGTATGAAGAATGAATGAGCATTCGTTTAGAAACGAAAGCAGGTATTGAAGCATAAGTTATGATTCGTAATTGTTTGCTTTTAGATTATACATATATTTTTTAATATTAAATGTTATTAGATGAAATGTAGCAATGTTTTTAGTTATAATTTGAATGTATGTGTGAGTGTTATTCATATTTTTTAGATATTGTAAACACTAAAAACTGTTTTTTTTTTACCTATTATTCGGATTATCCACGGTTTTCATTTAGCTGCTGTTACCATGCCATCCTAATCTGCGGATAATCAGGAGTTTACTGTACATAGATAAATTGATTCTGCTCTTTTACAGTACGCTTAAAAACCCTGAGAAACATTTTTAAAATATCATTTTTTTAAGAATACTATTAACAATGAAACTGTACACAACACATAAAATGAACATTATTAAATTGAAATGGTTTCTACGTTTTTTTAATACATTTTCAAGAACACAGTAGTTAAATTTAATAAATTATTTTGTTCATGGTATTCGAGAAGAATTCCTTCCGATAAACTGCATTCAGAAATTGGCCGCCATGTCGCCTTTTTGAAAAATGGAGCTCCATCTTCCACTCCACTCTTCCTTCCGTTTCTGCATCTTGCTCAGCTTTTTCGCGACACGAACTTTTACTAAAAGTACTTCTACTGCTACCAATGACCCCCCTCCACCCCGTCATCCCGCGCCTCTTCACTTGCAGTCCATTTATTTATGAAAAATGAAACATTTTCTACGGCGCCGTAGTGCTTTTGAGAAACAACTCAACCCTGCCTGGTAATTTAACATTACAATGGCGGGCGATAAATTAAACTTATTCGAGGTTGTATTGGAGTTTGTGTAATTGCGGAAACTTTGCCAACGTGGCGTGTAGGTAAACGCTAGCTGAAATACCTCAGAAGATAAGGTGAAAATAAAATGCATGCAAATACGATAAAGGAACAATTTTAAAAAATGAATTCCCTTTTTTATATTTTTCAGTAAAATGCATGCAATTTTTTGAACTAGTTAATGTCATATAAAATTCTATAAAAGGTATATTAATTTTTCTCGAGCTATTAGTTTTACAAGTACAGTTTATTTTCAATAGTATTCAAAGCGTATATATATATATATATATATATATATATATATATATATATATATATATATATATAATACATATATATATATATAATACATATATATATATATATATATATATATATATATATATATATATATATATATATATATATATATATATATATATATATTAGTAATTTAGTTGGCTGCTTCGGAAATTTTTGCCTTTACATACAAGAAAATGAACATTGAGATATTGTTCAAATTATAATATTGGATTGTTCAGGTCTATGCTATTATAATCTAAACTAAGAAAATGTGTAAGAGTCGTCTTTGTTAATCGATTTGGTTCAAGTTATACTCTTAAAAATGTACACATTTGTGAAAACAACCTATTCTTTTTTAAAACATCCTGTAGAAGGAAGCAAAACCAGATAACGAGCACTCGATTACAAAATAACTCAAAAAAAAAGAAAAAAAAATACACTGAATTTGGAAAATATTCGAAATAGTTACTTTATAATGATGATATAAATCAAATAAATTATGAGATAATATCAAAAAATCATTTTATTATGATATAAAAAAATCTTTCATTTCTGAAGACATTTTGAAAAATAGCTCCAAATCGGAATGTTATGATAAAGCTCTCAAATGATGTAGAATAATTGAACGAATCACTTACAGTCAGTGTGTCCTACAGTCACAGTGTGACGTTCCTATTGGTTTATTGTTAAAACTGATTCTTTCGTGAATGCATTTGCTGCACTTTAATTACAATATGTTCCAAAATCAAATGTTTCAGTAATATGTAAAATTCGATGAGCGCTTTTCTTTTTTCTTTCAAATACAATTACACGCAGCAACGTTAAAGTGATATTTACGTTATGTCACCTCTAAGAGAACAAAGTTATGAGCCTCCTACTATAAAAGAGATTTTTTTCCGTATGCCTAACAATTCCTTCTGAATGCAGTTCCCGAAAAAAGAAAGAACCTTTGACATTACACACACACACTTCACAACAATTTTTCTTCACATGAAACATTCTTAAGCACTTCTGAAACTTCGTCTAGATGCCACGAGGGTTGTTTAAGAGTTTTCCAGAACCACTTTAAGCTTACTAGCATAAAAAACTAAACTATTCGAAAAATATTTAATGAAATAAATAAATAAATAAAGATATATATATATATATATATATATATATATATATATATATATATATATATATATATATATATATATATATATATATATATTCAAATTTAGGAGCTTTGCGAATAATTGGTTTTGTTAATAACATGTAGAATAAATAACTAGTCATGGGCATGGCTAAGTTTTTTTTTTTTTTTAACTTGAATTTTTGTTGAACTGTGCTGTTGCAGTTCTAGTTCATGGAAAATGCTAATTCTTGCGGTTTAAAATTTAGAAATTGCAGTTTTACAGCTACAAAATTTTCATTGAAATTCAACTATGATTTATATATTTTTAAAACATAAATTGGAATGTACTGGTTTGTAAAGTTATGGTCATACTCAGCTAGTCCTACTAAAAACTAGTGAGGATCATTCTAGCTATTTTCAGTTATTTTCCAAAACAAATACTTAACCATTTTAAAGCAACTATTTTGCTTACGATGTAATCAAATTTCGATTTACTAATTCGAGAAACATCAACTCATCATTAGAATTTATTTATTATGTGAACAAACAATGTTTATAACAGTTTTTCATTGTTAGCGAGGCAAACGTTATGTTTGGCTGTTGTTTTGCAGTCTACTTATGTCAGAGAAGGCCGCTAGGTGAGTCGTAATTCCAACTGCCATTTAGCGTGTAACGTTCACCACTTCGTCTCCTCGTTTCTCAGAGCAGAGCGAGTAAGCTGGGAGTGGAATTCTGGAAACCCATTTCCAACTTACGTTACCATTGTTTCATTTATGTGTGCATGTGTCGTTGAATTACACACACCACTAGCAGAGCAAAAACTTTCCTTTCAGGGAGGGAAATTAGTCATAACGAACCTGAATTTTCTCCAAGAGGTTTTTTTTTCTTCTCTTAACAGTCCTAACATGATCTAGAATTTTCCTTTGAGGGAGGAAAATTATTTATAACAAACTAAAATTTTCTCTCTCTCTCTTTTTCTTTTTAGAAATCTTATTGATCCTTAAATGAGCTAGAATTTTTCTTTGGAGAAGAGAAATTAGTCGTAACGAACCTGACTTTTCTCCTGGGTTTTTTTTTTAATTTAAATATTAATGGTCATTACAGGAATACATATTTTCATACTAGGATTGGGAGAATAGCTTTATATCAAGGTTTTCTGAGGTTTAATCCCCTATTGCTCCCTTGCTGTACCCCTGACACACACCATGCACACAAGTAAAATTGCAGAACTTATCATTCTACCTCTTTCTTAACTACTTCCATACGATTTAAGATTGCTTTGTAACTACATTGGCCGCCGCTTATATGAATCACGTTTGTTCTAAACTATTTTGAATCCATAAAGCGGCTGATTCAACAAAGCGGCTAATTCAACAAAGCGGATAATTCAATAAAGCTGGATTTTGTCCTGTTTTTTATGATTTGATTCTTAAAAGTGACTGATTCAACTAACCACTGATTCAATTAACCGGCATCCACTGTAATTTAGTACTATTGCTCTTTTAGAAAACACAAGAGGGGGGCTTTTACATATTTAAAACTGCATAAACAGAAATCACAGTATTTGAAATTCTTAGGGGGATAATAACAATACCGGTATTATTAATTAGAATAATAATGATACCAGCAAAATAAATAAAAACATAATGATAACGAAATCAACAATAATAGTAATAATAACGAAATAAATAAATAATAATTAAAAAAACGAAACGAATAAATTAAGTAATAACGATAATAATAACAAAATAAATAACAAAAGAAATAAATTACTACTACTACTACTATAATTATAATAATAATTTTTTTAAAGTGGAAGAAAAAAAAAGTTTAGCCGATAAAAGACAATAACTTGAGAAAAGTTAAAAGAGTTGAAGTACAAAATGTGTGAAAAATGATACTTCCGCCCCCCCCCCCTCTTTTCCTCCTAGTAATTTTAGTGCTCTTATAAAAATTTAAACCTCAATTTAGTGAACATAGCCATAACTCGGTAAAAGTTTTAACAACTTCCATAAAATGACCGAAAAACTGTTCAATCCTACACTTTGCACCTGCGAAATAGCAACAGAATGCGCCCTTTGCATCTTCGTTTAGTAAACGCTCTCCACTATTTCGAACGCAGTTGTTGCTTCGACCAGGAATTGGCAGTGGCGTGGGCCGAGATCCTGAAGGGTACCGCCCACTGCGTTTTCTCTCGGCAATAATTCTCACCCGCTATTCATTCACACGCAAACATTTGTTCCGGAAATATTGCAAGCCCCGGCAAACACGCAAGCAGAACGAATTTTTGGTGTTGGGACGGAATCTTTCCTTTTGGATGGGAGACATGTTTAATCAACGTTTAAAGAGGATTATTTTTTATGCTTTAGAAAGCAATTTAATCCAGACTCTTTTTTTATTCTGATGAAAAGCTGGTCTTTGAGATTAAAAATCGATCCAGGCTGTCTGAATTTTGTTGACTTTTCTTTCATGATCCCTCTTCCCGACCCCCCCCCCCCCCAGCTCACTGAATTTCAACGTAGGAGGAGTTGTAGAGGTTTTCTGATGCAACTGGATTTTGTGTTTCAAAAAGCGGCATGGCAATTATTATTGCGTTTAGAAAGAACATCACTATTAAATTTATATCAGAAGAAAACTTGAAAATGAGCGACAGCAGCAAAAAAATAACATTTTTTATCTGAATTTTTTGTTGAATCAAACTGCATTTTGAAAAGCCCTTTGCCAGTTGTTAATAAAATCATTAGTTAATCTTAATAAAATCTCTAAATTGATAAAATTAATCTCTATTTATTTTCTGATTGGAATAATTGTTACTTTGAGAGGCAAAACCACTACGAATAAAATTACAGAATGATTGAATGTACTATTCTGTAAAATCATATAAGCGGATATAAAATGATAAAATACCATGTTAAAACCGTGACAGATGAAATTGACTTGTGAAATCGCCATTAATGTGAGCCAACGAGCAATTATAGCAGAGTTTCTCCAGATTTCATTCAGATTATCTGTAAAAAGCGTATTGTATTTTATAAAATGTGTCTTGAAAGCCTAAAGTGGTTATCTAGAAAATCTAACGAAATCACAATGAATGTTTTTGTTGCCAACAGAGATTATTTAATTCATGCAAATTGAAGCTTAAGGAACACGTTTGTAAAATCTAGAAGAAACGTCTGTAACGATGATGAGATCTTGTATTTTCTGTAGCTGGTGATTTATATACAATGGCTTTGGTGAAGGAAATGTGTTTTTCTCTATCATTCACGTTGCTTTTATTTTCTACTTGATTATTGCACTGTTTTATTGTCTTAGGAAGAAGATCTCGGCAGAGCTTTTTTCTTCTTTTTTATCATGCAAAAAATCCAAGCATTTTCTTTATCTAAACATCAGATGTTACAGAAGAAATCATAAAGTTTACAGAAATCTTTTCAACTGTAAAAGCGACACGTTGTTAAAAAAAAAGGAAAATAACGAAGTTGTTGTTTCTAACTGATTTCTAACTGAATGAATTTTCAGCGTTTGCAAAATATAAAAAAAACTGCAATTTTTGTAATATAATGCTCAATTCTACTAGCTAAATTCCAAATTCTTTCCCTAACTTAAATGTTACAGCACACACACACGTAGGTACTGTCTCAAACTTTTATTTTTCTCTTTTTAGGGGTGGGGGGGGGGGGCTCACGAATTTAATTTTCACCGAGTCTCGCTTTTTTGGGGCTTTTGTTTTGTATTTCTTTTTAATGCTTGTTTCACTTTTGAGGAGGTTTTGGAAGTTTCTGATGCAACCGGATTTTGTGTTTCAGAAAGCGGCATGGCAATTATCATTGAGATTTTATTATTGTTTTAGAAGTTTTATGATTATTTAACCAAAGTTGAGATTCACGTTATACCTCGTTATTATGGAAAATTACGAGGCTCTGGCAATTCAAACTGAGATATTTTGTTTCTTCTCAACGTCGTTTCTTAAGCCGTTTCCAGACTCAGTGCTTGCTTTGGCTTTTGGGGCATGCGCAGAGATGGGCAGATTCGTATTCGTGAATCCGAATACGAATTTGTTTCACAGTTCCTTAACGTGTCAATCCGAATACGAATACATTCGTATTCACAAATGTGAATCCGAATACGAAATTCGGATTCATACCTATGAATCCGAATCCAAATCTATTCAGATTCAGACCTATGAATCCAAATCGTTTCTGATTTACATCTGTGATTACGAATCCATTTGGATTCACACCTGGATTCACTGAAAAATTCAATTCAAAAACGCAATATAAATAAATAAATGTCTGTCTGTACCTCGCTACAGGTCGAGTTTTCGGTGTTAGTGAATTTCTGAAGAAAAGTGACGATATTGTTATGGGTCCAAAAAATTTAAAAGTGGAATTCTACCAAAATTAAATGTAAATTGAAATTTGATTTGTTTATATAATTTTATCACAGATAATTTATCTCAATTTCACAACTTTAAAATATAATGAATATACAGTGATTGATGTTACAAAGGATTAAATTTGATTGTAAAAATTTGTTGATGTTACAGATACTTGTACCGTTGAAAATGCAGATTCTCTCTGAAACGTTTCGTTTAAAAAAAAGAACAAATATATTATGATGGAAGAAAACGGTTTTTTATTCAACTATCGCAACCGTTGACTACTGCGAAAACGTTCTTGTTTGTACCAAAAAGTACTATAATAGGGTAGAGGAACGACTCATATACTGCTTCCATTGGCCGCCATGACCAAGCACGGAGACCGGTTTGAGAGAGATTAGAGTGGCAATAACGGTAGTTTCGTTATGAAACATAATGAAATTTAAGCGGCGATAAATGTTTTTTTTTACTGCTGCTGATATTTTTCCACAAATGCAATTTCAAATGGAAATAACGATGGATTCTGCTGGGAATTTTTGTCAAATAATTTGAGGTTAAACTGTATAAAAAGTTTTAATGAATGGTGTACAAAAACATAATGCACTGACAGAATACAGTGATCTTCAACAGATAAATAGAGAAATTTTTAATCAGTACTCAAGAACAGCAAAAAACTCTACATATTTTATCAAACAGATTATAAAATAGTGTTTAATTTGTTGGATCTTACTTCATAACAGGGTTGATAAAAATCAGAATTTTTAAATATATATATATACATATAAACTCGTTTTTTTTATTTAAATCGGATTTTTTTGATTTGAATAGAATTTTTGAAATTTAAATTTATTTAAGTATGGTATTTGATACTAACAAGTTAAAATGCTCAAGTTAGATGTTAAATCAGATAATTCTTTTCCTATATATGGTTAAAAATTCATAAACTCTATGTTTGAGTAATTCAGAAATCAGTAAAAAATAATTACACATCTGAGCTTGATAAAATCTTTTTACAATATGAAGTCCCATATCAATATGGGTGTATTTCCCAGAAATTTTTTAACAATCAAAATAAATAACACCTTTCTTTTATCTAAGGGAAAAAAAGGAAATAATATGGAAGTACATAAACTGAGAAAGAATGAAAATAGCGTAGAACATTGAATTTATTTTCCTTTTTTTGTCTTTTTTTTTTTTTTTGGAAAAATAACACCTGAAATAAAATGCACGAAGAAAAAAAGGAAACCATATGCTTCTTGTATTTTAAATATTTTAATAAAACTCATCAAGGACTGAAAAGAAGACTGTGTTTTAGAATTCTTATCTTATAAAACGCTTGCATATTTTTTTCCCCTACTGTTTTGACTTACTGTAAGTTGAGGAGGATTGTATGTTTATTTTTTAGTGAATAAGTAAATAGCTTAACTAGGGTGGTTCAAAAATACATGTAAAAAAAAGTTTCTAATAGATAACAGGACACCCCTCAATATTTTTAGACTTGTGGATAGTAATATACCGGAAGAAATTTGACTTCTTATTTCAACTGAAAGAGAGTGCTCAACTCCCTCCCCCAAACATCGTAAGCATGGGGAGGGGCGTTAAAAATTACATTGAACTGAAATAACAATGCTACATATAGTACATATACAAAAGTAATATACAAAAGTAATATGCATATACATTGCAAAAAAAATTTACAAAAACACAGCTGGGGAAATTAAATGTTTCCAAATTTGTGACATTTCCCATGCAACGACTAATGTTAAATTGAGCACCCTCTTAAAATTTGAGTAAGAAACTAAAACTTTTACAACACAATACTATTAGTAAGTCTGAAAAAAAATAGGGTGTGTCCTGGACTCTAGCTAAAAAAAGTTTTTTTGAACCACTCTAAGCTTAACTCCTAATAGGTACGTATCTAATTTAATTTATTATTTTTAATTTCATTGAAAGGTAACCTCGTTTCATATATATATATATATATATATATATATATATATATATATATATATATATATATATATATATATATATATATATATATATATATATATATATATATACTTTGCAAGTTTTTTCTTTTTTAATGTTGATTGCTACTATGATTTTTTTATATTTTTCTTCAGTTTCAACTACATTTATTTAATAACAATATGAATTTCTCTTGTTTCTTTTAGTAAGATTACTTATTATTCCGAGGACAATTCTCTGAATTCGGAATGCGAACCTTTTCAGAAATTGCGATTTTCGCTTAGATCAGCACTAAGTGGTGATTTTTTTCAAGCAGGTGAGTGATAATGCCGATGCTATTTCCCTAGAGAGAGCCTCTCATAAATCTATTCGAGCTTTATGTTTAAAATGTGATGCGAATGTTCCCTCAAAAACTTAAGAAGTTCAGGTGAACATTTTGAATATTTCGAATTTAATACGCCATTTACAGCGATACTACTCCACTGATATTGTGGAAGAATTCAAAACTAGTCATATCTGCTAGAGAAGAATTCGCTATCACGAACACCCTAGGGAAGTCCCTAACTTGGGAGAATGAACATTTTTTTTTGTTTTATTTTTAAAGGGACAAATCTACACACTTATACCTTGTCTTGAAGGGACATAGTAAGGCATATCCTGAAAATAGAATACTTCGCTCGAATGGAAAACGTATGATTAGTATGCTACTAGAGGTAAAAGTTCAAAACTGTCCCAAGTATGGGCACTTGACTGTACGAAAAATTAGCGAACATTTTTAGTGTTCATGACCATAAAATCATGATTTTTAACTTGTTATGAACTTCTAAAACCTGGGTCCAGTAGTATTCGACTTGGGGCTCCAAAAGAAAGTTCATTTTCGGGTCAATTACTTAGCTTGACGCCAATAAATATACATCCCAAAACTCGCTAACACCCAAAACTCGAACTGTAGCGAGGTACAAAGAAACATTTATTTATTTATATTGACCTTTTAAATTGAATTTTTCAGTGAATCCAAATGGATTCGTATTCATAGATGTGAATCAGAAATGATTTGGATTCATAGGTCTGAATCCGAATAGATTCAAATTCGGATTCATAGGTATAAATCCGAATTTCGTATTCGGATTCACATTAGCAAACATGAATCTATTCGAATTCACACTTGTGAATACAAATGTAGTCGTATTCGGATTGACACGTTAAGATGCTGTGAATCAAATTCGGATTCGGATTTACGATTACGAATCTGCCCATCTCTGGGCATGCGCAGAAGCTGACTTCGGGACGTAATCTTTGCCTTGCTCATACTAAGAGCCTCTACTTAAGTCTGATCAAGGCTTTAAAGTTGCAATAAATGTATTTCATCACTCCTTGAGCGAATGCAGCCATACTTCTTTAAAGCATAAACATATCACTAACTTTGCTTCAAATGAGATAAATGTAAAATATCACTCTTTTCATTCGATATCCGAAATGATGATTTATTTTCTATCAACACGGGATTATTTTTTTATGTTACTATTTTATTGAATCATTTGAAAATCACAAAAATTCGAAGTACAGTTAACGCGATAACAACGATAAAATTGCAAGCATATTATAGTGCTTTGTAGAGAGTGAGTTTCCATTTATTTCCAAGAAATTGTCTTTCCCTATAATATCAACATGCTACAGATAAATAAGTGCATCTTTCAGTAAGTTACCGCCCTATAGCCAGGACTATGGTAGAAATACGTGAAATACACCGCCAGCTCAGTCAATTGCAACCGAGCAGAGTTTCGTGCTTATTAGTACTCATCAGCCCGACATAGGAGTGACTGAGCTGGAGTTGGAAAACCTGGAGGTGGTCAGTGCTGATTCTGTATTGGCTACCAGTTTGTTTGGCACTCTTGGGCTTCCTTAAGAGGCTTTCCACCTCCAGCTCAGTCACTCCTATGCCGGGCTGATGAGTGCTAATAAGCACAAAACTGCAGTCCTCGGCTGGAATTGACTGAGCTGGCGGTGTGTTCCATGTATTTCTGCCTATAGCCCTGGCTATAGGGGGTAACTTACTGAATACACCTGCCTTGCCTTCAATCTTCGAGTTGAACCGAACCATTGCTTCGGTCACTCGTCTGGTCTGTGATAATTCTGTATTATCTACTAGTTTGTTTGGCACTCTTGGGCTTGCTTAGAGCTTTTCCACCTGCAACTCAGTCACTCCTATGCCGGGCTGATGAGTGCTAATAAGCACGAAACTGCAGTAATCTGCTGGAATTGACTGAGCTGCGGCTGTATTTCAAGTGCATTTTTGCTTTCTAAAGAAGCGAAAAAAGCAAAACATAAAAGTGATTCACGAAAGGTTACTTAGTTTTTTTATTGGGCAAAGTTTTAAAACTTTAGTTTTTATTAGTGAGAGACATTGAATTAAGAGTAGAAAGTAAGGAATTCACTCTTAATTCAATGTCTTATGAGCTACTTTTGATCTCAAAAAATCCGATGTTTTGAAAAAAATATATGTTATTGTCCCAACATTTCTCAACAGTTTGGTACCAAACTTTTATCAATCTTCAAAATACTTCCGAAGTTATTAATTAAATAGTAGGAACTGTTTACATTTGGAACCTTTGTGAGATTGAAATTTAAACGTGTTTTTCTCAAAACGTAAAATTTCTGATAACTAGCATCATATAAAAACAAGTTATTGTTCTATTGCCCTGAAATTTTGTGAACATATTTTGTAGGACGTATTCTATTCTATTTCTCTTCTATACACCAATTTAAGTAAAACTGGTAGAAAAATTATTTTTTTAAGGACAAGATACATATCACAATTATGATTTTTTATATAAAATTTTAATATTTATCCGTAAAAAATACCACTTTATGAGGTAAAAAAAGATGTATAGCATCTTATTTTGACACTTGGCTGCAATTTAAGGCCAAGTTTGCAAAATCTCACCCATTATTACTTCCTTTTACAAAAAATTAAGTATTGTATTCGCGAAAAACTTTTCACTCAAAAATCGACCTTAATTTCCATTTTGTTCGCCCCCGAATGAATATTGAGTTTTTTTTTTTCCGACTCAACCACACGTGGATAAGTGCCTAAGAACGTATAGACACGCGAAATATCTATTGTGATGATTCAAGAGTTAATTACAGCGAATTTTCTCGTGACGTCTGTATGTACGTATGTATGTATGTGCGTATGTTTGTCACATAACTCAAGAACGGTAAGTCATAGAAAGTTGAAATTTGGTACGTAAACTCCTAATTGGGTCTAGTTGTGCTCCTCCCCTTTTGGTTGTATTCGGGTGTTTCTAATGGGGTTTTTTGCCCCTTTATGGGGAGGGAAATCATTGTAAAATTTCGATGTAAACTCAAGTGGTGTTATAATTTGGCGGAGACTTAGCGATATATCGCCAGTATTTTTGGCGACTTAGCGACCAATTTGGCGATTTTTTTTTTTTTAAATTTGTTTTACTTTGGCCACTGTTGGTGATATTTAGAGTAAACTATTGAATCACATTAAAATTGCCAGTAAGGGGAAATGACATTAAATTGGAGTAAAAGGAAGTCATGTGATGCACACATCAGCTCGTTTATTTCAGAATCATGCACGGAACAAAATATTAATTTTTCACGATTTGGAGGAAAATCATATTACGTTTCGCATCGTAGTCTTAATTATTTTGAATGAGAAATCAATTTGAAGAGAATACATTATGCATTCATATGTGTATTTTTAGCTATAAAAATCAACATGCCAAAAGTTTTCTTAATTAGGTAAACTTTTTTGAAACTAGAGCTGTTTTCGCATGCTCGTCAACGCAGGAAAAGTACTAAGACCCCATGAGAGAAGACTCAACTCATAAGACATTGAAGTTGAGAGTGCCAACCAACAGGTAAAGTAAATTTATCTCACCAGCGATTATCCGCAGCATGGTGCGGTTTGACTCCTGAATAAAAGGCAAAGATTGGGTATTTAGCAATAATTTACCGCTATTAAGCCAGGGCTAAGGCAAAACTTTCACCAGATAGCCCTAACATTAAGCTTAAAACAGAAATTATAGAAATAACAGCACACAACAAATTTGCGAATAGCTGCAATGTTTTTGCAATTTTTTTTGCTTTACTGACTTGGTTTTTATAATTTAAATGTAGAATATTATTCATTTAAACCGAGACTAAAATCGGCTCTAATATCTGACAGAGTATTGTTTTCTTGTAAACAAAGTTATCATAAACAAACCATTAAAACTTCAAGTTTGCCTTAAAGCAGCTTTGATATGAAAAAGTGTATAAAATAGTGTGGGGGGAGTGGGATAATTTTTTAATAAAAAATTAGCCCCCCTTTTACAGCATACATATCAATTCTTATCTCATTTTACAGCATTGATGAACAAATACAAGAGTAAATCCAAGCATAATTTAAGTGTCCAATTGGTAGCTGTTTCTTTTATTTTTGATATTTGTATGATACTGAAGGTAGACAAAATGACAAAGAAAAGAAAATCAAGTTCAAACATAAAATGACGAACCGTTTGCTACCACCAAAAGATCACATAAACATTTAGATTTATTGGAGCTTAATTACTGGAAATTTCAGACAGCAAATAACATCTAATGATTCAATATCCTGCACGCAAATTATCCTAAAAGCAATTTTAAGAATGCAAAGAACTTTTAGTGATTGATCGATATTCCTAATATTTTCTCCTTTCTATTTCGTATTGAAGTTTTTGTAGTCGTAATGGGGTTGTTTCCATCAGTCAAAAGTACTACTTTTAGTCACTGAAGTGAACAGAACAAAAAAAAAAAAAAAGAAAAAATAAATAAACCGAAGAAAAACTCTTATTTTCAACACGTCTAATGTTTAATTAATTTTTCAAAATGTCCGATTTTTCAAACAAGGCGTGGTCTTTATGACGCCATAAGTGATGAACTTTGGCGCGCTGAGTGCTTACGCTTGCTGTCTACCACTTTTTTTAGATTATGATAATTAAGAAGCGAATTAAATATTGCGCACAACGCTTGTTATCAACCATATCGTCTGCGTTGATGGCATCATTGAATGGCATTTCATCACTTGTGATGTCATGTGCAGAAGCGTAAAAAGTGAAATTGAATCTGCGCACCGATTAAAACAATTGCTAAAAAATATAACTGTTAAATTAATTTTAAAATGGTCAAATCTTGTGTTTTTAAGTATGTTCATGCTCTTTCAGTAAAAAAAAGAAATTCTTTTAAAATTTCAGAAACGACTCCATTATGGTAAAATGAAACGCTGAGGAAACAGTGTTTGAATAAATGAGGAAAACTTTCGTTTCTACGAGGAATACAAATTTAAATTTGGAAAAGCAACAAATGCAAGATAAGTAACTAAACACATTCCAGCCTTGGGAGAAAGAGATACCCCTTCCTGCCTATGCCTATATCGATAAATGTTTTCAGATAAGGCAGAGCTTCCCAAACTTCAGATCTCCCCCCCCCCCTTTTCGCGTGGGCAAAAAAAATGATTTAACAGAGTTTAATATGTTTTTTTTTCCTAGTATATTTTTACGCTTTTTTCCGTAATATTTATTTATTCAATGCTCTGTATATTTTTCAGAGCTCTTGTCTGGTTTTCATTTCTTACTTTATTATTTTCAGTCATGGAAGTAAAATTCTAGTTGAAATTCACTTAGGAATAAAAATGTTGTCACCAAATTTCTGCAACAAGTTTACTGATAAAATGAACTTTTGAAGTAAGTGAACAAAAAACTGTTAGCCTAGTTTAAGTGTGTAAATTTTTCAGATTTCAATTTTTATGGCGTATCAGGATTTTTATTAACTATGGTTCGGGCACACCTACCTAAGCAGCGTCGCAATGCTGTGTAATGGATGAGTCTTGAAAATTTTGGAGCAAAAGTTTTATTTGAAGTATGTATAATATCTCAGCTGTAGAAATGTGCCTCAGTGTTTGCATTTTACTTAATATAGTTTTGTAACAAGAACTCCCATCCCCGGGGGTCCACGGACCATAGTTTGGGAAACTCTGAGATAAAGGATACTGGTTTCAATTTCGGATTACGATTTTGGAAATGAGATAACTAGTTTGAGATTTAAAGAATAATTTAAGGCGTCGGATTTTTTTTTTCTTTGAGCTTCAGAGAGCGGTTTCAAATCACTGATTACACTTTTGAGTTTCAGAAAACAGTTTTAGGTGCCCAACGATGTTTTTAATTTCCTGACATGATTTCCAAATGTCGCATGATGATTTTAGATTTCATTTTTTAAAATCCTATCATGTTTCTGTACTAAACTGAGATAATTTGTTTAAAAAAAAATTGAAAGAATCTATAGTTTACACTCTATTTTTGCTGTGATTGTTAGGTAAAGGAGAAGTATTTTCCTGTGATGCAAATGCCTCAAATGAAGTATTACGTAATCAAGAGACCTTCACAACTTATGGAGGCGTAAGCGGTGAGTGTGGTCCAAGTTTTATTGTTAAACGATAATTGAAATGTTGGGATTTGATTGTGATGTGCATCAAGGCGTATTTATTTTTTGAGTCTAAAAATCGGATGATGTTTTTGAACAAAAACAACAAAGTTCATCTTTAAAGAAAAGAATGGCTCATTCTAATGTTTTACGAAATTGATCACAATGGAAAATTGACGCTCCTCTCTACAAATTAGTATCTAGCTTTAGTTTCTAGAATGAATTTTAATGAAGCTTATTAATTACTAAGAATTGAACGGGGGGAGAATTTTCCTTTTCTTAGAAGACAAGAGTGTAGCACATAAATTTAATTTCTTAATAAAAACAATAAAGATGTACAATTTTTGGGAAAAAAAATGATAAAAATTTTATCCAATGTTTCAAAAATGAAATATAATCCAAAATTTGCCAGACTTCGTTACAAAATGCTGATGTTTTTTTTAGCTTAGTGTTGAAATAAATCACGGAATTTCAAAATACAACTAGAATTCATTACTGCAAAGGCAAAAAGCATCTCTCTGCAGTTAATAATGCTCAGTAGTGATACGAATAAAACAAAATGTTCCCTTGAAATTTCAAAAATATTTTATACTCGAGAAGATTTGATACACTTCCTGGTTTTCTAAGCCAGAAACTTACAGCAGAACTTTAGGGAAATGGAGATATGGCCGCAATTTTCATTGCTGCTTTTATTCGCAGTAGAAAATTTATTAAATACCTGACTATGAATACTAATAATTAATATTGATACAAATATTCTTCCTTTTCCTATTCTCGTACCCTTAAAGGATTAGAGAGACTGCATAACAGGATAACTGACTCTAATACCTATTGTTTTAAAATATATCCTTTGAACTCTATAAACTGAAATGCACAGTGAAACTTCTCATAATCAGACGTCAGGGGAGAGAAAACTGTACGAAACAGAAAGGTGTTTACAACAGAAAATGTTTTTCGCTTAGTATACATTAAGAGCCAGGAATTGAAATAGGGAAGGGAGCGTGTACCATTGTGAAGTGTCCGTTAAGAGGGGTTTCACTGCAATTACTTAAAGGACAGAGGGAAAACAATACTGCCTTAAGATAGAATGTTTGTTTCTAGAAGGAATTAATATTATAATTACGGAATGTTCATAGAATTGATAATATTAGGTTCTTGTTAAATTGTTAGTTCTCTCAACTGTGCTCGAGATAGAAAGAGAATAAAAATAAATGGAAAAAGGAAGTTGCACCTCCACGAACTACTCACCTCCTCTTGGCAGATGGCGGAACGGATCAAGACGACGAATCCCACATCATGGCTGATTCACACAACAACAACACAACACGCCCACCCTTTCTATATTCCCGGGTGGACAGGGATCCAGCTCTGGAACAGCACACAAACCACCTGGAGCATCTACCCGATAATAACCGATGTGGGGGGAGGGAAGAAAATCCTTCGCACCACTCACAGATCACGCCCAAAACTTCAGTGTGATGAAATCTGTGAAAAGGTTCGGTCCTAAATGACCGTTTCGGGGTCTGGTCACCGACTGGTGGCGTTCGAGATCTCGCGGCGGGAGGGGACTGCCGACAGGGGGCGCCTTTTCCTCTGCGCCAATCCAGTTCTCAGCATCCCATTTTTCTCTGCTCCTGCGCTTCTCCCGTGTTGCACGTGGACGAAAGATGCTCGCAGAGAAATGAGGAATTTTTTGGCGGGGGGTTTTGTGCGGATATGGATTGGTTAGTGCGGGATGGAACACGCAACAAGTGCTGGCGCTGGGATGAGATCGAGGAGGGATCGCAGGTCAAGGTCGTTACTCAAAATCAGCTGCTTTGTTGCACCAGATGCAGCGGGAATCGCCTAACATGAGTGATTAGGCTTCTCCCTGCTCTACGTGATATTGCAAAATAAGTAATAATTTACCTATAATGTGACGTACATTATAGTTTCCCTTCAACTTTTAAATAGTTTCCAAATACTTTTCAATGTTTGAAATTTATTGAGAAGAATTATATTAATTCATTTCCCCATCTGAACGAAGTGCTCGATATCATACGAGCGATTCAGAAAAGGTTGTAGCTAATAGTAAACTAAATAATTGTTTCAACATTTATGCCCGAATCTTGACCAAGTGGTAACGTCATTGTCTCTGAAACAAAATGTTCCGTTATGATCCCGGCATTTTCAGTCGCTGATTTGAAAAGAAACATTTGATGTAGCACGTCGTTTTTCACTCATAGATTTGTCTGAAAACAGTTTTCCTGAGTTCCCCCTGTCTTATTCAACACATAAACGCAAGGGAAGTACACAATGGAAGTCTTCCAGAAGGGCAACTTTCCTCCAAGTGCCTAAAATCAAAGCTTCCAATCTTCTCTCTAGTACGAATATATGTTGGCAATGTCCATGTCCGTGTTCCACCCTGGAAAAGGCATGAGATTTTCAAACGACCTCAATGGCAGAAAAACTTTAGTTTATGATTTCTTCTTTTTTTTTTTCGATGCAAAGAAGCTTAGGGAGAAACTGCCTTTTAAGAAGAGTTTAAAAGAGGGAAGATGTTCCACATTCTCATACTTAATTGACGAAAACAAGGTAATTTTCTATCAGGCAACTTGATGAAGGTTGAGTAACGTTATAACTAGCACCTCATCTCCTGACGTTTCACAATATCTTCTGTGACTCCGGATCATACAAAAGCTAATTTGATAAGTTAAATATAATTAATGTATAGTAGGGGAATGTGGGATAAAGTTAAGCAATTAGATAATTTACCTCCTTCAAATTGAACAAATTATAAGTCTGCTTCCAAAATGTCAGTGCATAAAGAAAGAACAATGCATTTAACAGTGCGGAGCAAACGCTTAAGAACAAATAAACATAAATGTTTCAATGAAAAGAAACATTTGCACCGGATTGCTCTGAAATTTTTACTGTATCAAAATAAATGTATTAATATCTCATATGTCACATTCAGAGGCATAGTATTAAAAACAAATTCATGAATTATTTTAAAATCAAATTTCGTGTTGTCGCAAAAGTTTATGCACAGAAACAAAATATTTACATTTCACAGAGCACAAAAAAATCTTTGTAGTCAGATGTTTACATTGCCTCTGACGAGATGGGATAGGTGATTTTCAATTCAATTGATAACACAAAATTATGGAAGGTTTTGGGAGCGAATCTGCCCCAGGCTTTCTGAATCGTTGAGCTTTTGCACTGAATAATACTGCCTTCCATTTCTGTCGAAGTCACGTGAAAAGATTCCCAGGAGGTTCCTTACACAGTGATATTCTCAGATGTAAGCCATTCTTTTTTACGATCAGAAGTATGTATTTATACGCTCTCTTGCTGAAAAATCCAATCGGAAGCACCTGTAAGTTCACCAAACGATAGCAAATGCTCACTAGGATGGGCCGAAAAGAGGAAATTTTTGATAAGTTGATAAGAAACTTCTAATAACAAAAAAAGTTTTTACACTCAAACCTGTTTTTGTGCTGTCTTCTTTTGAGCGATTTTTTTTTTTCTTCGTGCGATTTTTTTTTTTTTTTTTTTTTTGTGCGGTACATGAAAATTTCAACCAGATTGGGACTCAATTTACGAAATTATTTATAAAACGAGTGCGAGGTAGTATCTTCAAGTGACGACAGGGGCACCCCGACGGGAGGTCACTGTGACATCCCAAAAATTTCCGTTTCGGTGAAATTTTGTCTGACGGTTCGGCAAAACTAGTTATTTCGTAAGTTTTTTGATAATTTTCTACGTGAGCCTTTTTTTATGAGGTCTTAGAGCAAAAATTTTAACATTAGGATTTTCATAAAAATATTTTTAAATTGTCCATTTTCACCGTTTTTTCACTTAGTAGCTCACGCGTGATCTGAAAGCATAAACGTTATTTTTTAAAAATTATTTTCCCCATATTTAGGATGCCAACACACAACTTTTTTTCCCTATTAAAAATTGCTTCTGGAATATATTCCTTTTTCGGACCACCCTTCTGCACATATATGCACGAACTGTGAGCAGGAGTGACCAAAAAGCAGAAGATAATGACATAGCAGTGACCCGAATGTTACGATTGATCTTTTTCTTTTTTATTGAACTAAATATAGAATTTTCGATAATGTTTTTCAGCTTATCAACTTATCAAATGTGTGTTTAATGTGTTTTTATATTGACAATAAAGAATTTTTTTCAATTTTTTTCAAGTTTGATAGTATTTTTTTGGCGCTTTTTACTTTCTTCTGTATCTAATATATAGAAGAAAGTATTGGATTCGTGCAAATTTTCGAATTTCGAATTTTGACGGATTTGAACGTTTTGAGGTGTGCTGAGTGCATTTCGACTATTTTTGGAAAATGTCTGTCTGTGTGTGTGTGTGTGTGTATGTGTGTGTGTGTGTGTGTGTGTGTGTGTATGTGTGTGTGTGTGTGTATGTGTGTCACGTCTGTGTGTGACCAGTTTTTTGTGGCCGCTCTACAGCAAAAACTACCGCATGAAATTGAACGAAATTTGGTACACATATGTGCCCCTATGTGAACTTGTGCCCATTGGTTTTTGGTGCGAATTCCTCCAAGGGGGTGGAGCAATGGGACGTTTTTTGACTTACGCGTGCTTGCTATTCCTCAGGAAGTAACTGGCGGAATCAAACAAAATTTGGTCCATATGTTGCCCTTAACAGGAGCAGGTGCTGATTCAATTTTGGTGTCAATAGCTCAAACGGGGGTTGAGCTATAGATTGTTTTTTGTCGTCAATTGTGACTGCTGTATCTCAAGAAATAACGAACGGAATCAAACAAAAATTTTTTGACAAGTAGCCCTTAGTGGGTATAAGAGCTGATTTTATTTTGGTGTCAACAGCTAAAAAGGGGGTAGCGCAATCGCCCGTTCTTTTTTTCCATTGTGAGTGCTCTATCACAAGAAGTAATGCTACGCTCTGGTTGAAATTTGGAATACATGTGAATCCATACGTAAACAGACTTTGGTTCAATTTTGACTCCAATCGCTCCAAGAGGTGTTGATTTTTTTTTTTTTTTTTTTTTTTTTTTGCGAATAAAAATAGTTTTATTAATGCAACAATAAGAAAGATAAATCGTAATAGATTGTCGTCTGCGTATTTCTCGTGATTTTAATTGTATGGAAATGATCGGAAATATTATCTCAATGATTTAAAATTTTTAACTGTTGCCATCTTATGTTTGTTAATAAATAAAATATTTGTAATTAATTTAAGTAAGGCTTTTAAAGTAACTTTCAATTTTCGCTCTTTGTTTTGTTTTTACAATAATTCGGAACTCCAGCGCTCGAATACGCTACCTTGCGGTGATTTACAAAACTGCCGATGGAACTAAAACATTGCCACGTTTTAGTTCCATGTGTGTCTGTTGACGTAAACACAGGCAGTTTGTTCTGAGTATTTATTAACGCAATCGATGTGTCTTAGTTTGCTTTCAGCTACAGAAATTAATTCGTCCCCTAAGAGTATTCTCGAGCTTCTCAAAATAATGCTAGTTTTCCTTATTTCTTTCAAAAAGGTATTAAATGGTGGACGCGTAAACAAGAAAACTCTGGATTAACAAAATTGGATAACGTTATACCAGGTAAAATTTTTTATTGTTTTGTATGAATTTGTAAGAATATGAGTTTTTTTTAATCTTAAATTAATTTAACTAATCATATTTTACAGCAGCATTTAGTTGGAATGGACAGTATGCAAAATATTTTCTTGGATTTATTATCGTAGAACAAAATGAAAAATGTTTAACCTAGAAAGAATTTACTTTATTCCTTTTATTCTCAGCTGAAAGGTTTCGCCAAATTTGTTTAGGGTTATAATTTTGGTATTGTGCGAGCAAAGTAGCCTTGGCGAGATTTCGCGTTTTTAGTTAAACCATTTTTAATTTTTATCATGAGTGGAATAAAATGGTAGTAAGATTACAGAATTCGATAAGTGAAAAGAAATAATGGTCAATCAACTGAAAAGAAATAATGGTCAATCAACTGAAAAGAAAACTACCACCATATATCCGTGAGAATTTTGTTGATGATTTGCATAACATGACACAATTAAATCGTAACTCAGAAATTAGAAAAATCGAAACAGAAAGTTTTTAAATGAACCGATTCGGGAATTCGAGAGAAATAACTCAGCTACAAATGGAAAAAAAATAAGCGCTAGCCAAGCAAGGCAAAGAAGTATCATCTTCTTTCGATAATAATTTGTAATGTCATATTGAATTTTCTAGCATTAATTGTTGTTCTTGTCAGGCCACAATTATTATTTAGTTTTATCAAGAATTGATAAATATCGAATTCAACATCGTGGAAATAGCTGCTTAGAACTACGAACTACGTAGTTTGCATTAATCTTTGACGTTTAGTAATGCTTCTTGAATTCTCATTTCTTTCTACGTGGGCCAGAATATCCACAAGACTTTAAAAATTAATTTAAAAAGAATAAAGCGAAAAAATCATACGTACGAACAAAAATTACAACACTTTTAGCATTTTCTTCGTTACCATGTGCGTTTGTTTTAGTTTTCAATTCCGCCATTAGACAGTGACTTCAGTGCCCCCTACAGTTCGTTGGAGTTGCGAATTCAGACATTGGGATGGTCGTCAAGTTTTTGCATGTGTAATTTTGTTTTTGTTAGGAATATTGCTTCCTCGTCAAGCATGGGGAGGGATCAGAAAAAGGAAAAATATAGAAGAAAGTTTCGTGATGGCCACAACATACTAGTTTAGAGTTGACCTTAATGGGGACCCGTGTTTCTAATGAGGCCAAATCACCTTTCTTTCTTAATACTAGCCTTTCTTCCAGTTATGCTGACTAGCATAACTGAAACAGATTTTCACATGGATATTTTTTCATGTGGTATGTGCAAGAATGTGTAAAATGTGGAGCCAATTGAATCATAAATGAGGCCATGAATCTCAGATTGGCCTTATTTGTCGCATTTAAATTATACATGTATGAACTCTTATGACTCTCCCTCCTAGAAGGTAAATTCTAGTTGTGCTAGTGTGTAGACTAATTGGAAAAAGAAAATAATTGAAAACTACTTGAGTTATAGGGTTACAAGGAAGCTTTTTACCAATGCGAAGAAGTTTTGGTCTCTATTCAAAAATGTCTGGTTCGGTTATTAATTATTTATCTGAAATACTTTTATTAATTTGTGTTGCACCAGAGGTAATTTATTCATTCATTGTCATTCATTTATTTACTCATTCAGCATTATTTGTAATATGAGATTCAGAAAACATTGATTTGCACCTTAATTTCTGCTACAGGAAGGTAATCGTTTTAGTGCTTTAGTGCATAAGCTTTCTCCGCACAGCTAAAGTCACACAGGCAAAAACATATGTACAGATAATTAAGCGTTCAATCCATCGCATTATATTATTTATTATTATTGTTATTGTCACTATTATTTTTTTGTCGATTATTTTTGTTATTATCATTGTTGTTATTAATATTATTGTTATTGCTATTATTTTTATTATTATTACTATTATTACTGTTATTATTATTATTGTTAACACTACTTTTATATTAAAACTATTTTTATTATTATTGTTCTTAATTTTATTATTATATTACTATCATTACTGTTAATAATACTATTATTATTATTATAACTATTATTGTTATTATTGTTATAATAATTAGTATTATTATTGTTATTCATATTATTGTTGTTGTTGTTCTTCTTATTATTAATTATTCGTTTATTTATTTCAAAACTTAATGTTTCTTGTTGTAGAGTTTCCGCGGGATTTTCGAAAGCTTAGCTATTTTTAACTTATTTAAGGGGGTCCGGGACACAAAATCCTCAAATTTTGCAATTTTTTTTTTATAATTTGAAAAATTGCTTCGTTTTTTTCTGCTTAAGAGGACGTTTGAATCTTGTTTCTACCTTAAATATAACGAAAGTTATAGTTATTTTTGTTGCATGCATCTAACGAATGTGTACATAAGTTTAAAACTTTAAACGCGTTTTTTCTCCATGATGCAATTTTTCCCGATTTCTTGCATTCAAACTCTTATAAGTCAGGAACCGATAGAGATAAAGTAATGAAACTTGGAGCATATCTTTTTCAAGCAATTTACTTTAACTTTTATTCGGCGAATTTGAAAAAAACGTTTACTTCAAAAATTATGATTTTTTTTTTTAAAAATATCTTCGAATTTTTCGAAATTTTTCTTCAAATATTTTTTATTTTTTATTGAATCAATATTTTTAAAATCGCCGAATAAAAATTAAAGCTTAGATATATGTGCATACTTTTTTGAAAAAAAATTGAAAATTGACCAACAATATTTTGAGTTATATCAATTTAAAGCAACCCCATTTTTTTGAAAAAAACTAATTAAATTTAAAGAAAAAAATAATTTTTTTTCATATTTATGTTATGATTTTGTTTATTAAATAAATGATGAATCAGTTCAAAAAATTTCAAAACTCTAAAGTACATAATAAAAAAAATTTCAAAATGTGTCCCGGACCCCCTTAAAGATTATTTCTTAACTTGCATTAAATGTCATAATCCTATGTTTTGCTTCCAGTTTTGAATTGTTGAATTGTTGTCTTGAAACAATGAAAAATAATAGTATAGACTAAAGAACTATACATAGAGAAGTAAAATATACATAAAGTGAGGAAACATATAGAGATCAATGGTAAAAAGGAGATGAAAGTGAAGCCGGAATTATGGGATACAGCGCTGCAAAGATGAACGGGGTTATGATAACATGGTCGCTTCGCCAGAATGATTTTCACCAATCTCACGAAGAGACCGAATAAAGTAGCTCGAAGATTGGTTTGCATTCTAATTCATGTTTTAATGCAATTTCAAAACGTGCTTCATAAACTTGAAATATTATCTAAGTTTAAATTAACTACCAATTTAGATTCAGTATTGGAATGTTTTGAATCAAAATGTATTTCAAGGTATTTTGCAAGAAGCTAATTATCTCGATTTACAGCGGTGCAACTTCCGACGTCAATATCGTAGTATAGCGCGGCCTCTTTATGTAATTTCTTTACTCTATGAATAATCTTTACTAATAATAAAGCTGAAAGTCTCTCTGTCTGGATATCTGTCAGGATCTCTGTGACGCACATAGCGCCTAGACCGCTCGGCCGATTTTCATGAAATTTGGCACAAAATTAGTTTGTAGCATAGGCGTGTGCACCTCGAAGCGATTTTTCAAAAACTCGATTTTGTTCTTTTTCTATTCCAATTTCAAGAACATTTTCCCGAGCAAAATTATGATAAGATGGACGAGTAAATTACTAAGTTATCATAACGTGGAACCGTAACATGGGCAAGCCGATTAGCGAGAAATTTACCATACATCATTTGTAAATATACAGGCGAACCAAAAGACCTTTTAATTTTCTACTACGGGCAAAGCCGTGATGGTACCATTAGTAGTACTTATAAATTTAAAATACTTTCCATTTTTAATTGTTGCCATGAACAATGAAAAAATTAATTAATAAATTGTCAATATATTTAACAAATCAGTTTCAAGGCTGAACCTAAGCCATCATGTACGAGTATGTGTGAGCGATTTTAAAAGTTTTCTTTTTTTTTCACTATTCTTGAACAAAATTGCTTTTAAATTCGAGCATACAAACCAACAACACAGAAAAAAGATTAATGAGAAAAAATAGTTATTCTTTCTTTATGCGCAATGCATTCATATTGAAATGAAAGTCTATACTTTTTTTTTTCTTTATCTCAACAAGGCTAGGTAACAAAAAAAAATGTGTTTTAACTTATAAAATTTTTCGCCTCAAATAAGTTAAAAAAAATAAATAAAACATAATGATGCTACACACTTTAGAATTCATGTAACGTTACACCCATTAGTACTGGCAACTTTACACATTTTTTTACAATGTAGCATAAAAAATTTCACTACAAACGTTGAATTGTAAGCATTGTTTGTTGCTTAAAACACAGCTGAACGGTACTCAAGTTTGCTCTATATATATATTTTTTTTAACTTTGGAGCTTCATCTTTCACGGAAGATATTATTTGATTTGAAGAAAATTTTATGACTAATTTTTATGAGGATTGACCACTTCTCGTTGGTATTATATTTTGCTCCGGAAAAAAAAAGTGAAAAACGAAGCACCGTTGACGCATATCCATCTTGTCTCTTCTTTCCAGATAGGGGGGGGCGAGGGAGCAGTGTGCTGTTTTAGTATAGATATTAGGGAATATGGGAAATCAAGCTGCAACGAAATGATCCGCTCCAATTAATCCAAACATGCAACGAATAAAAATTCTCATCTGAAAAATCTAAAAAATCATTTTATTGTACTGAATTTACGCTATTGCAAGATTCTGAAAACCAAACACCAATGTTTCAAAACCTGTTTGCAGTTCTTGATTGCGGAAGCTTGGTTTTGACCGGAACAATGTCAATTATCTGCCCGTCTCCCTTTTTTTTTCGTATTCGAGACGTATTTTTAATTTTTTCCCGACCAGTTCCATTATTGTATCACATAATCTTGAGCTGAAGCCTATTGATATTACAAAATTATAAAGAACATGGGTATACAGGAACGTAGATTGCTTCAATGCTAAGCAAACTTATCTTTTTTACTTTCTTCTATATCTAATATATAGAAGAAAGTATTGGATTCGTGCAAATTTTCGAATTTCGAATTTTGACGGATTCGAACGTTTTGAGGTGTGCTGAGTTCATTTCGACTATTTTTGGAAAATGTCTGTCTGTCTGTGTGTGTGTGTGTGTGTATGTATGTATGTGTGTGTGTATGTATGTGTGTCACGTCTGTGTGTGACCAGTTTTTTGTGGCCGCTCTACAGCAAAAACTACCGCATGAAATCGAACGAAATTTGGTACACATATGTGCCCGTATGTGAACTTGGCCCATTGGTTTTTGGCGCGAATTCCTCCAAGGGGGGTGGAGCAATGGGACGTTTTTTGAGCTACGCGTGCTTGCTATTCCTCAGGAAGTAACTGGCGGAATCAAACAAAATTTGGTCCATATGTTGCCATTAACAGGAACAGGTGCTGATTCAATTTTGGTGTCAATAACTCAAACGGGGGTTGAGCTATAGAACGTTTTTTTGTCGTCAATTGTGACTGCTGTATCTCAAGAAATAATGAACGGAATGAAAGAAAAATTTATCGGCAAGTAGCCCTTAGTGGGTATAAGAGCTGATTTTATTTTGGTGTCAACAGCTAAAAAGGGGGTAGCGCAATCGCCCGTTCTTTTTTTCCATTGTGAGTACCCTATCTCAAGAAGTAATGCTACGTTCTGGTTGAAATTTGGAATATATGTGAATCCATACGTAAACAGGCTTTGGTTCAATTTTGACGCCAATCGCTCCAAAAGGTGTTGATTTTTTTTTTTTTTTTTGCGAATAAAAATAGTTTTATTAATGCAACAATAAGAAAGATAAATCGTAATAGATTGTCGTCTGCGTATTTCTCGTGATTTTAATTGTATGGAAATGATCGGAAATATTATCTCAATGATTTAAAATTTTTAACTGTTGCCATCTTATGTTTGTTAACAAATAAAATATTTGTAATTAATTCAAGCAAGGCTTTTAAAATAACTTTCAATTTTCGCTCTTTGCTTTGCTTTTGCAATAATTCAGACATTGGGATGGTCGTCAAGTTTTTGCATGTGTAATTTTGTTTTTGTTGGGAATATTGCTTCCTCGTCAAGCATGGGGAGGGATCAGAAAAAAAAAGAAAAATATAGAAGAAAGTTTCGTGATGGTCACAACATACTAGTTTCCTTTCGCAATGAAACGAAATAAGGGTAATCCTTTTTATTTCACACTAGCGGTACCCGCACGGCTTTGCCCGTAGTAGAAAATTAAAAGGTCATTTGTTTGGCCTTGGATGGTGAATTACTCGCCGGTTTGTTATGTTCATTTGCTCCCAATGTTACGGTTTCACAATGTGATATTTGGTAATTTACTCGTTCATGTTACGATAATTGGCTCGGTTAAATGTCCTTAAAATTTTAATAGAAGAACAAAATCGAATTTTCGAAAAATCGCTTCCAGATGCACACCTTCGTGCTACAAACTAATTCTTTGCTAAATTTCGCGAAAATCGGCCGAACGGTTTAGGAACTATGCGCGTCACAAAGAGACATCCAGACAGATATCCCGACAGAGATCCAGACTAACTTTGAGCTTTATATTATAGTAAAGATATTTTTTATGGACGAAGACTTTAATAAACGTTTGCATAATATGCGTCTCTTTCGTGGCATCGTTAAAACAAGTCAAATGGCAATTTAAAACGATATCGAACAATTTAAACAAGCGTCTTCGACAAGATGTTCATCACGCAATCTAGCATTTCCCGTCTGGAAAGCACCTTTTCTGTCTGAAAAAGGGAGATTTAATTAAAAAGTTCCATTTTCTAATTGCAATACGAATTGCCTTAAACCCCCTTACATCAAAATTGAGATTTAACAGTGAGTCACTTTTGTTCGTATCAAAAATTCTACTCTGTAACAAAGTAGTTATGCTTTTACTCCGAATTGCTTTTAAATTTCCAAAATAAGAGAAATGTGATTAAAAATCTTAACCAAAAATTTACGACTCTTTTTCATTTCTCTTTCAAATATTGCTTGCCTAATAGGAATGAAGTCGGCGGATATGTCGTTTAGAAAAACGTTAAGAATTAACTTAAGAATTTCCGTTACGTAAGATGGAAAACAGTTTTAACACAGAGTTAAAAACTTCTAAAAAAAAAAAAATCACTTACCTAAGGTTAAAGTTCATACAATTTCCCCAATGTGTTTAAAGATAATGTGAAAGAAGCTAATGCTATGTAAAACTTGAGTCTATGCACAAAATTTGTCTTTAAATTATGACTTATAGAAGCTTTAGGAAAAGCGTCGGATGATTCAGTTTAAAAATATTTTTTTGCCATAGCTGGTATTGTCCCCCAACTCCCTTTTATTTCAATAATGGCTCCTTGAGAAGTTCTTAAGGCTAACAATTATTTATGAAATATTTATTTTTTAAACTCATTTCAGTGCATTTTATCAGTATGTGATTGGTCAATAGGGAGTCACATGATCCGAAATCTGGGCATGAAGTCTGAAACCAAAAGATGCGTTTCTAAAAAAAGAAAAAAAAATTACACCGTGTAATACAATTCTTGTGTCTGGTTAATTAATATAACTTTCTAATTTTCTACATGTACTACAAAAATGAAAAAAAAAAATTCTGTGCAAATTTTTTGTTTTGTGGTCGGGAAAACAAAAAGTTGAAATTTAAGCGAAACGTACGAATTTTAGGGTTTTTCAATAATTTCACAAATAATTGCAGACTTGTTAATTATGAAACTTTTGAAATATTTCAGAGTGCCTCTGCAGTATAAATAAAGGTTATGCAATGCCCTACACATGAGTTTTTCTTATTTTCGTCTGTTAGTACATACTCTTTTATACAAGTAAGGGCGCCGTAAGGAAATATCAACTCTAAAAAAAAAGACTCCCAAAAATGTTTGGGAACCACTGCTTTAAAGAATCAGAATGAATTTATAATTATTTCTTCAAAAATTCTTCTTACATGACTTGTTTCTCATAAGGGGGGGGGGTCAACATACGTGCTTCGATTAGCATATTGATTATTTCAGGAAAACATTTTTCGTTACGCCTTGATATTACGTTACTATATTATTTTTCGCATCATTTCTACGAATCATTCATTTTAAATTTTATTGCAGTACAATTTACAAATTTTGAAATTATAATATAATATAATATAGATGTATAGTATATATAGTATAGTATGGTATGGTATATCTAGTAATATATAGTACAGTATAATATAGAATAATTTAAGTGTTTTTCACTTTTTTCTACTAGTTTTATTAAAAAGTTATTATTATTATTATATATCTTGCAAAGCAGTGGTACTTAACCTAAGGCACGCGGGACATATGCGGGCCGCAAATCTGATCCGTGTGGCTCGTTGCCATGTTCATTGTAACGCTTCGAAAACTATGTTTTGGAAACTTTCAAAACAACCGATCATTTTCATTCGGTATTAAGAATGATTGCAGCCAATTTGGAGCCAAATGGTCAGAAATTGGTGCCTAAAAGACAAATGGAAACTTCATATTGATGAAATACGCCGTACATTACTATGCAAATTAATCGGGACAAACTCTAAAGTTTTCACAAACGTTCTTTTAGTGGTATAGGCTAACTTCCATGCACGATATAGCAATCAAACATGAAACGTGCCCCCCTTTATCTTAAGTGAGGTCTTGCACACCGTTTGGCATGATATATATTAAATTATAGCATGCATTTTTGATCTCATTAACCAAACCAAACTTTTACGACATTCTCAATCATTGTTTTCTTTGAAGAGCAGTCCATTTTGCTTACGCGTCTTTTAACTATGCTCCACTAACTTTCAACGGTATTTATATCAAGAAAATTACGAGGCCAGTCCAAAACCAAGAATTTCTGTTCTTGAAAAAAGTTCTTTGCTTGCTTAGCAGTATGGCAATGAGCAATATCTTGTTGAAAGTTACCAACACCACCAGCGAACGTTTGCATCGTAGTCACAATTTTTCTTTCTGTTAGAAGTGTATTTTTTATAGTTCATCATCGCTTCAACTGGTGCTAAGCTACTAGGTGTTTCAGGAGTAAAATAACTCTAAAAGCCTCTGTTTCAGAGGGTGCTTAACTGTTTGAAAAAGATGTTGTTTCCCTATGGGTTCTCCATCATTTTCTTCTGTCAAAGTTTGGTCGAAACCCTTCCCCAATAAAATGCATTTTGTCGCTGAATACAAGTTTTTCTAGTCTTGTGCAGTTCAGGGTTGATATTTCCTGGCCCAGTTCAAACTTTTTCATTGCTGTTGTTAATACCTGTTGTTCTTTCAAATCTCCCAGATTTTGTCACGCTCACACTAGTAGCTAATAATTCTCTCTAAAGATCTGTACTTTCACTATTTCGAGCAAGAAATTTGTCTGTTCGAGTTGTGGTGTTGTGTTTGCTCCACATATACCCTTCCGTTTTCGAGACATTGTCCCAAAAATCGTTTGCTGATTAATAATCCCAGAAGCATTGGATTTTCCAACTCCTGCAGAAGTATTCCTCACAGTCCCCCCCCCCGCCCCCCATAGCCAAAGAACATTAACAAACAAGAACATGTATTTTCGCAGTAAAAAGCAAATACCAATGGCTGTGTTTTGTATAAAATCAGTAAATTTAAACTCAGTTGTTTATGCTTTATTCATTTATTGTGCTTTCTTCGTCGTGCAGATAGTCGGAAAGCTGGTGACATATTTTGGGAAGGTATTTTAGGCACTTAGAAACTGGAAAAAATGAACAATTTGAATGTTAAGGAATCTGGAATCGAGAGTCTTCAAGGACGTTTGCGGTTTTTTCGCTACTGCGCAACTAGTTGAAGTTGCATAGTAGCAAAATATATATATATCCTCTAGGCACCTTGGAACTGTTTAAATTTCTGATTTTTGAGCTTGATGAATGCAAAACAACACTCCCAGTCTGTGTACACGATTACAAAGTCCTCCCAGACATCTTCGAGCCTGCGAAAAAACATTTTAAAAACAAATCCTATAGGCATTTGCAACAAAACAATCAAAAACCCATTTGGCAAATTGGAAACACTTTATGTAATCAATTTAGCTGTTGTAGAATACATTTAAAACGCTCCCAGAGTTTGAACGGTTATATAATGCTCCTAGATGTCCTCGAACTTGCGTAAAACCTTTTTAAACGCAAATCCTTTAGGAATTTGCAAAAAAATCAGTAAAAATCCCATCTTTTAAGCAAATTGCAAATACTTTAGTTTATCAATTTAGCTCCCACACAATGCAAAAGTTGCACTCCCAGACTTTTTGAACAATTACAAAGTACTACCAGACGTCCTCTAATTTGCGAAAACCAAATTTAGAAACAAATCCTTTAGACATTTGCAAAAAAAATCTATCGAAAAACCCATAATTTAGTAAATTGGAAATACTTATTTTATCAGTTTTGCTCATACAGAATGCGAAAATTGGACTCCCTGGCAGTTTAGACGGTTCAAAAACACTTCAGACTGTCATAAATTTTCGAAAAATCAAAAAAAAAAAAAAAAAAAAAACAGACCTTAAAACAGACCTTCAGGCACTTGCAAAAACCAATCCTTTAGTCGTTTTGGAAATATTTTAGTTTCTTAGTTTACTTCTTACAGAATACAGAACTAGAACACCCACGTTGTTTAGACGGCCTTAAAGTACTGCCAGAATGCCCCGGACGTGAAAAAAAATCAATGAAAAAAAAATTGGGAATGTTTTTATTATCTTATTTTAACTTTTACGGAACGAAGAAATAGCACTCTCTGACTGTTTGGATGGTTACAAAACACCCCCATACGACCTTAAACTTCCGAAAAATAAACCAAAAACCCCAATCTTTAGGTATCTGTTATTATGTTAGTGCTTTATTTTATCTCTTACAGATTAAAGAAATATCTCCTCCAGACTGATTGGACGGTAATCAAACACCCCCATACGGCTTAGAACTTGCGAAAAAAACAGCAATTGCGAGTTTCTCAGTTTATCTGTAACATAAGGCCGAAATTGCACTTCTAGATGGTTGGACGGTTGTGAAACACTACCAGACAGCCCCGAATCATCGGAAAATAAACCGAAACTTTGGAGTGATTGTAAATCTACAATTCCGCCAAGAAAACCAAACGTCAGCAGCCAACAAAAGCAAATCCACCGCCAAGAAAGACGAAAGAAAAAACGCGATTAAGGAACAGTTTACACGACAGAACAAGTTGGGGTTTTCTGGGTTTTTCAACCGTCTGTATCTCAGCCCCATGAAGATCCCCTGAGTTGATTTTTGGTATACTTAATCTCTAGTGGCCCCTGACGACATAAACCGAAATACAATCTCCAAGACCTTCAGGGGGAGGAGGAATTCAAGTTAGAAAATAACTGTTCAAAAAAGTTTTAGCTTTCTTTGACAGCGCTACAGCCCAGACGAAAAGATGAATGAAGCTGAAATTTCGCACACACATTCCTTTGCCCTACTGTTGTGCCTTTTGTGCCATTTTACCCTTCTTCCCCTCCCCCCTCGTTTTTATCTCCCAAATTGTGCCTTCCCAGGGTTCTATCACAGTCCCACGGGGGGGGGGGCTATGGTAATGATTTTTTGTATACATATTCTTTGGGGCTATTGAGTACAGATACAAAAATTCAACCCCCAGGGACATTATAGGCTGGAGTAATTAAAGTTTGAAAATCACTAATTTCCCCTAAATTCTTATGTACTGAATCTCAGCTCATAGGGTTTGCTAATCTCTGACTGCAATTGCAAGGCTAGAACAGATCTAAGATCTAACAGTTATTCAAAAGTTGTCTTAGGAAATGAAATTCAATCAAGACTAATAAAACAGATCCAACAGTTGCAACTAGACGTTAAATCGCGGATATCACAAATTTGCCACAGCGACTGCGCCATTGGGCTTTCTGTTTTAAGAAATTATGTTTGTTTATATTTAAGCATAGAAACAAATTAATGAATTAGATTAGAATACAGTCCCCCCCCCCCCCCCCAGTTTCGTTGATACGAAATTTCCATCCTTCCTGTTTTTCACTTTTGATATATTTCAAGGGGAAGAAATTTTAAATATCAGTGAAACTGGGGTTAAACATTAGAATATTTTGCATGACATATTATATGAAACTGTACGTATATATGATACATCTTAATTTTATAATTGAAAGCGAAAAATAGCACTTATTTATTGGTTTGCTTATTTTATAAATTAACGTCCTTTTCACAAACATTATGAATTGAAAATATATGAATATATGTGTGGATATCCGTGTTTTGCAGTAATTTGTTAATAGACAAAATTTTTGCAATTAATTTAAGCAAGACTTTTGAAATGAGCTAAGTTCGCGTTCATGCGCAGTCACTGTGGCAAATTTGTGATATCTACGATTTGACGTGGAGTACAGTTGTATACATACCCCTTCCCCCCTGTGGGCTGTGATAATGATTTTTTGTATACATATTCTTGGGGGCCCATTGAGGACATCTACAAAATTTCAACCCCCAGGGACATCATGGACTGGAGTAAATAAAGTTGGAAAATCACTAATTTCTCCTAACGCTGAAGCGTAAGCGAATCAAGTGTGACCATGCATAGATCTTCTAACTCATTTAAAATAGGGAATTTAAAGCAAGGTAGCAGCTCCTAGCAGCTCCAGTAGTCGGCTAGTCTCCGGTAGTTAACCACAAGGACATAAAACTACTTATAAATAGTATAACTCAAAATCAGATTCGATGCATTCCCACACGTTTATTTACTTACTCCCAATTATCATCACAATTAGTTCATCAAATAGTAATTAAAATGAAGTATCGAAATACAGCGACAACATAAAGCAAGTTGAGTAAAAATTCCTTTTCTAACATGTGTTATTTCTTCTAAAAAATTTTTTGAATTTTTTGTCTTATCTTTTTTTTTTTTTGACAAATATAGTCATTTCGTCATTTTATTGCTTCTAATGCTGATTTTAATTTAGAATTCTCGAAAACAGGTGCTGCAAATTCAGTCCATCGTTGCGTTTAGAAAAATAAGTTATAATACTCAACATGTCATTTCTAAATGGCGATTTATCGGTTTTCTTATCAAACTATCATACGTTGATGAAATTGATAAAACAAATGATTTGATTTCAATTGGTATTCATTCAGCAATAAACATTCTAATTGTATGGTATTAAGATACGATACTACAATAGTTCCGTTGGCTCAAGTTATCTCAGTGAGTTAAACCTGTGGTTTTTCTTTCTGTTGCTGTATATGCTAAACTATTTGCTTCACCAAAGGTTCAAGAAGCCTGTATTTTATTAAGGTTAATTATTTCAAATGTTGGTACCACTTCTCATTACTGTTTCTATAACGAAAAATTTAATTTCTTGAGTTTTCTATTCAAGGAAATCAATATTTATTGCTTGTTTAAAATGATGCTGATTTTTTTCAAAATTGCATTACGTAGCTACAAATTCCATTTCAGTTTATTCATCGTTTACTAATATTCTTGTTGAAAGCTGTAATATTATCTTCATGACACTCCCCATTTCACAATTTCAATATACCTACATACAGACCCGTCATTTGGGCAATCACGGGAGGGGGGGGGGGGGCAATTGACCTCTCAGGGTTTCTAAAAAAATAATGCAATTATATATTTTGCTGCTTTTTTTCCTATAAAATGCATTGAATTCAAATACTATGCCCTTCTCCCACCGAAAAACTTTGAAAATACGGACGAGCTTACATAATTCATCTAACTCTAGTTCGTTCACAACGAAGTACCATAGTTTTTTTATGATAAATTTTGTTTTAGATGCGACTTTGATTGCTAATCTTTTACGTAAACGAACTTTTACTTACATTGTTTTGAGATGAAGTTACTTAAAAAACTACAATATTAATTTTATGCTCCGTATGTTGTCCGTATGTTGAAGTTTCATTCTAATGAACATAAGACCAGTCAAGTGTCAATCATATCGATCAATAAGTCGCTATCTTTATCGGTCATGAATTTTATTAGCTGTTTTGTTCAGTCTTTATGGTAACAAAAACAGTTGATAAAGAAACCGTTTTGAACCAAGGGGGAAAGGGGAAGAGCCCAAATTCTCATGTTTTGAAAGTTTTCGACCCCCCCCCCCCCAAAAAAAAAAAAAATCTGGTTTAACCCTGGTCTTTTCCATGTATCAAATTTCTACTTTCGCAGATGTGATATTTTAGTTAGTAGTGCAGAACAGGAGTTCTCGAACTTTCAGGCTCTGCACCCCCTTTGAATACTGACATAAGGTCACGCCCCCCCTCATATGTGGTTAACACATTTATAAGGTCACGTCCTCCTCCCCCCCCCCCCCCACAACATGCTTAATACAAACAGTATAATAGGAAATCTTTGCTTTTATTTCCCATCTGCTTAAAGTTACGAAATGTAATATTTTTTAAATAATTACATGTATATAATATCAATGCAAAAGGATGTGATATCTCATCAAAAACAAACCTGTTATAAAAATTTCCCCTCCAAGAAAACCCTTAACTTTTCCGCACAAAAAAGAAGGCCTTCACATTTTAAACCCCAAAACCCTCAGCCTTAAAAAGTTATGATATCTAGTTTGCCCGCCAAAATCTCTGCCAAACTATCATTTTCCCTCTTCTCCTCTTTCATCACACCTACTTCCATTAGAACCTCCTCCCACCTTCAACTCCTCAGAAATATTAATAGATCCTTTAAATTGTTTATCCTGTTTGGCGGGAAGCTTTTCAAAGTGAAGTGGTTGCTTGGTGAGCAAAAAGCTTGCCCCCAAACAAGATAAACAATTTAAAGGATCTACCTGTATTAATACAATATTCATACATTCAGCCAACATCATGGCTGAATATTGTTGCCATACAATATTCAGCAACTAATAGTAAACAAATTCAAATGTTTGATAATTAGAAATCAAACTTTTTTTTGTCATATATTGAATGAAAGTTACAATATAGTATAATTCAAAATTAATTGAAACTGTTGCTTAACAATTTTATCATATTATAATAATTTTAATGAGAGAAAGAAAAAACCTCTCTTGTTAAATTTAAATTGTGTTGCTTTTCAATGTTTTCTTAATTCTTAATCATTATTTATTATCATGTTATTAAAATTTAATAACCCTTTGCACTTATAGAGAAATCAAAAATATCTGGCAATGTTGGACTTTCTTAATTTTAATGATGATCATACAATTTATCAGTTACCAAAGAGAATAACATACCACAAAATCAGTTGAAAAAATTGTAATTTGTAATGATAATTTAAACAACTTTGGTTTCTATTTGTATGTAAGATAAATACAAGATTCCTTATTTATGACATAACAGGTTGCCATGATTATGAGTTCTCAAATCATATACAGTGTTTATATGAATCATGTTTGTTCTAAACTGTAAAGCAGCTAATTCAACAAAGCTGGGTTTTGTTCGGATTTATTTTAAACTTTATATATATAGATTAACAATTACACTTAATGTGGATAAATTTGCGATGTAAAATGGAAATGCGTTTACATCCCCCCCCCCCAAAAAAAAAAACATTGGCATAAAATTGATATTTTGTCTGGGGCAGTTTTTTCCAGCGCGGAAACAACTGACATGAAAAATAACATATTATAATTAGGCAAGACATTCAAAAAAATTAAAAAATTGATTTGAATTTTGACATCTTGAATTCAAATTATGTTTTTCGCAATCACGAGTGTGTGTTTGTGTCTGTGTGCAGGCATGTGTGTGTGTGAAGGTATGTGTGTGTGTGAAGGTATGTGTGTGTGCAGGCCTTTGTAAGTGTGTATGTGTGTGTGTGTGCGCGTGTATGCATGCGTGTGTGTGAGGGATATGGACGCAACCTAGAGACGGTGCTCGCTAGAGGGGCAGCATGGGAGAGGCAGGTCGAAGGTGGTGCTGCAGAGGGTGATGGCGGGGGGAAAATCAGCTAACATCATTCAACAGTCAAGTGAAAGCAATAAGCAATCGTGATTGCTCAAAAAAAATGAAATAGCAGAAAATAAACCTAAAAAATACAGTATAATAAAAAGCAGAAAAATTTCGCATTAAAAATATAACACTGTTATAAAATCAAATGTCAGAACGAATGTGATTTTTATTAGCGGCTGGTGCTGCAGAAAAGGAAATATTACAGCGTTAAATCCAGGGCTGTGGAGTCGGAGTTGGACTGATTTTGGGGTAAAGGAGTCGGAGTCGTTAAAAAACATGCCGACTCCGACTCCAGGATTTTTTTTCTTTCATTTTCACTGACTCTCCTTACATTTTTTGAAAACTGACCACTAATTGGTTCGATTACATGTATAAAAAGCTACAAATGAGAAAATAACTGCCGTTATGGCAATCAGCTAGCATGAGCGCTTACCGAACATTCTGTAGCCGTCCCCTAGTTTGCTTGCTTTTTAACTTAACTAATAGCAACTGTCATCAAACGGTTTTGTTGCCTAGCATTCCCAAGTAATCATTTTCAAATAAAAATAGAAGTATTAGGACTCGACCGATGCATCGGCGCCGATGGTTCAACAATTTAGCCATCGGCATCGGCATCGGCGGCCGATGTTAACTTGGAGAAAACATCGGCCCATCGGCCTTAAAAAACATCGAAAAGCCGATGGAATAGGCCGATGTTTTCGGAAAAAAAAGGACCTTTGCTGTTTTACTTTTTAATACTAAGAAAAGGGAGTTATTGTTCTCATATAAAATTGTTTACTTAAATTTCAGTATGAATTTTTATTTCAATCACCCCTGAAAGAGTTTTCAATACTGCATTCAGGTACCAAACAAGTTAATTTTTGCGTTGTTTCTTGCAGCAGGATGTACGTATGTATCTCTTATAATTCATAACTCAAAAATGGTAATCTGTAGACGGATAAATTTTCGCATGTGGGGTGTGCGTACGTATATTGCCAAATTTGAGACCATGGAAACAAATTTGAGATGGCGAAACCGGTTTTTGTGTCATTTTATTAAATTCCCGTTGAACCGACGGTAATTTTATATTTTTCGATACTTGTAATATGAATCACAGTAATGCAGTCTTTTCTGTATCGCTTCGGCGGAGTTACAAGTTTGAGGCCCGTCGAAATACATTTTGGGGCCCTATTTCTATCACAGAAGTTGTAAAACATTTATCATAAGCATTTTTGTAACTCCTACGGTGCCCCTAAGGTTATGGGGCCTCTCGCGCAATTGCAGCATTTGCTATATTTTAAACCTGCCACTGCACGTCAAAACAAACTCGAGTGAGGGTTTTGAAAGGGTTTTTCTGCTCAATGTTTATGATTATTTTGAACTCTATTTTTACGACTATTTTTTGAATTTCCGAGAACACTTGCGTGCCCCTCCTCCCACTCCCTCAATTTCTGAAATCAAACTCTACTTGTACTTCTGAGTTGTTTAAAACTAACACCATTCATAAAATTAGAGATTTTTTTTTCAAACTTTATCTATTGTTTAGAAAGAATTCAGAGCATTAATGAAAGAAATTGATTAAAGACGTTTTGAATGGTGACATAATTCGGAAATCAAGGAGATTTTTGAATTTTTTCTTCGGAAGTGCTGAAATAGATTCAGAAACTTTTCCGAGGCGTTGGTGGTAGCGGTTCTGTACTAAAAAAATAAGGCCGAGATTAAGACCGCGAAGTGTGAGTCACTCCAAAATCAGAGGGTGACCTCCCCTAACCCTCCCTCGTCGTTTCAAGCATTTCTTAAATATCTAGCGATTATTTATTTTGGTTAAGAAATGTCATTTTGCGTATTTCTCATACTTGTTTCATCTATATTTAGTAATGCGCTATCTTTTTTGCATCATTAATAGCGATTGATTTCTTTTCTGTTGTAAGTAACTATTTTTATGTACAGTCGAGTCCCAACTTACGCGAGGGATGCGTTCCAAGACTCCTCGCGTAAGTCGAAATTTCGCGCTGTGGAGAAATATATATATCCATACAAATTTTTCAAAGCATACCAAATTCTTTTCGACACTTATAAACACCCCTTAAACTGCTCTAAAGCATTCCTCAACTATATACTGCATTTTTTTGCATACAGAACTGAACATTCACTGTATTTAAAAAGTAAAAAATTGTTTTATTCAGCATGAAATACTTTAAGATGTACAAAATGAATGACCAATAGGAGGGAAAGACACACGGAGGTTAAAACAACACGGTACGCGCAGTATGTAGTAATACTAAAACGATGCAGTATAACAGTACTGTGCAGTAAGATACAGTAACACTATTTAAGAATTAAAAAATGAAGATGGTAATGATTTATGCTCCATGATCAGATCGTTATTCCTATCTAGTACCTTTTTAAATACGGTTGCTTCGCCTTTTCTTTCATAACGTTTCAATTTGTGGCAACATCTCCTCTTCCTGACCTCTTTATTAATACACATTACAAGAGCAGCTTCCATTTTCATAATATTTACTTTGCTAGATTGCTCTGCAAGCTTCAATATTGAAACCAAGCTCTGAACTTTTACGAATATCTTTTTGTTTTGACTTTTAATTGTACGCATGGAAGATTCACTCATACTTATTGTCGTGCTACCGTCGACATTTTGTAGTTAGTCATCGAGAATCTTAGCTTTTTTTTTTAATCAGAAACTTTCTTTTTTTCCCATCATCACAAACTTTAGATAAAAGTGCCACCAAGGTACCATTGTATTTCACCAACTTTAATATTGAGAATGAAAAAAAATAATAAATGAAAGATGCGGAGTGGTTATTTGATGCACTAACATAACGATGACTAAACTAGTTTGGTGTGTGAAGTTTGACTGTCAGTGATGCTTAAAGGGATGTAATAACATTCAAATGAAATCAATATTTAGTAGTCAATAACGAAGCTGATACTTCCTTCTAAAAAAATCATGTTGTGGGCGAAAAATTCGCGTTAGCTCTAAAATTAGTTATTCGTGAAAAATTCGCGTTACAGCCATTTCACGTAAGTCGGATCGCGCTGTAGCGGGAGTCGACTGTATTTATATAAAATCAATGAATCAGTTATTTTCATTTTTTATACGAAAGTTTCAAGAATTTTCTATTATGCAATTTTTTAAATTTCAGAAAATTGTTGTTAAATTGAAAAAAATAATTTGAACTTGTTTGTAAAGCTTCATAAGAGATAAAACAATCAAATTGCTCAATATTATGTGTGCAAACATCAGATGAAGTAGTATATGTATTCAGTTATTAACTTGGTGTAAATATTGAGTTTGTTTATTAAAGCTGCGTTTTAAGAACCTCGCTCTTTTCATGGCTATTTATTTCTTTTTTCAGCAAAAGTTATGTCACTGTTATAGCTTTTATGAGAAACGCAAACTTTTCTATTCATACATTTTAAATAAGTATAAAAATATTCCTATTTTGATTTAATGTTGTAATTATCTGTTACCTTTTTTGTTTAATTTGATGACTAAAAAATGTCTACGTGCAATATTTCCACTTCAATTGCGTAATTTGTTGACGTTTCATTGTTTTATTCTTTTTTTTTTTTGAATGATTAAACAACATAATTTAATGTTTTTTAACCATGTTTAGTGTATCTAAATCCATACATTATTACAATATTACTGAAATCTTAGTTATATGTTCAAATTAAAAAAAAAAAAAATCAATTGGTTATTAAACAGTCTCTTCGATTTTCTTCGTTTTTTCCTTCTTCCTCTTTTTTTTTTGGGGGGGGGGAGGGGGCTGTTGTTCTTTCTCTTTCATCATACAACAGTCAAAAAAGGAGAAACATAACTACACCCTTTACAGATTGTACGTAATACGATCCAAAAGTTCACGGACAAGCTTTACCTAGAATGGACCTTACCCAGAATAGTTCACATTACCAAAGCACATCCACCTTCAAAAGATCACCTTGAGGGATTATGTACTTTTGAAAGTGTTCATATAACTTTTGGAAACACTACTGGAAGCCATTTTTCGCTATCTTCTATGATGCAGCTTTATCTTCTCCTGACGGAAGAAAGCGGCGTCCATGCAAATATTTTTTTGCTGGGAACAGGAAAAAGTCACACGGAGCTAAATCAGACGAAACGTTATGTTATTTGTTTGTCATATCAGAGTATGGACCAATCGAACCGTGCGTCCTCAACATGAAAGTCGCCTTCTTCCTTACGATGAAGTTAAAGTTTCAGCGTAAGAGGTGTTTACAGGAGGTTGCGAAAAATGTCTTCCAGGATAGCTTCTAAAAGCTATACGAACGTTGGCAGTGTGCATAATCGTTCAAGGTGACTATTTTGTAAATAGATGTGCTTCGGTATTGTGAACTATTCAGGGTAAGGTTTTATACAACTTGTCCTCAAACTTTTAGATCATACTACGTACGTATGAGTTTTCAACTTACTATTTCATAACGTTTTGGAGTGACGCAAGTTTACGCGCATGAAGACATCACAAGAGAATTTACGATAATGGGGTTGTTTTCTTCAGTCAAAAGTAATACTTTTTGTCACTGAAATTGATAGAATGAGCAAAAAAAGAAAAAATAAAAATCATTGACCCAGAAAATACCTTCATTTTCCCAACAGTTATTTTTTAATTAATTTTTTTAAATGTTGGATTTTTCAAACAAGGCGTGGTCTTGATGACATCACAAATGATGCTCTTTGGCGCATTTTGTACCACGTTTCCAAGTTATGATAATCAAGAAGCGAATTAAAATTGCGCTCTACCCTTACTGTCAAAAATATCGTTGCCAATACAAGTGAGTAAAGATGCGAATTAAATATTTTGTGCTGTGAATGGCAACACTGAATGGCATTTCATCATTTTTGATGTCATCGGACAGAAACGTAAACAATGAAAGCGCACCGATTTAAGTAATTTTTTAAAAAAAAATAAACTCAAACAAATTATTTAAAAAATAATCAGATCCTTTGTTTTTAAGCACGCTATTTCAGAAAAAAATACTTTTAAAATTTTGGAAACGACCCCAATTACTGAGGAGGCGTTCAAAATGGATATTTCGGTCATCTCTATATTCTTAGGTACATACGCATGTACAGATGTGCCGAGAAAACTTGTATAGTATAAATTAGATGATCGTAAAATAGAAATTTAGGTCGAAATCTGATTTTTTTTTTTTTTTTTTGTGATTGCAATTCCTTATTCGTGGGAAGGAAGTAAAGTGAAATGAGTCAATGATCCTTTAAACCCCTGACAATCTTATCAATTTATTTCTGTTTGATTTTATTTATTTTTTTTTTTTTTTTTTGCCATCGGCCAACGGCATCGGCCATCGGCAATCGGCCATTTGGAGGAAAACAATCGGCCATCGGCCATCGGCCATCTTTGAACAATCGGCCAACAATCGGCATCGGCCCATCGGCCAAAAAATGCCATCGGTCGAGCCCTAAGAAGTATAGTGTTTTGTTTGATCTCAGTTATAAAATAGTAAAAGGAATGTAACAATTTAGTAAGCGGAGACCCGTATCTCGGGTTTAAACTTTTGAGGGTGTTCGGCAAATTCAAATAAGTTCTGGCGCGAAAGCACGAATCCAAAAGATCCGATGAAACAATCTAATGTTTTTTAAAAATTATTATTAAGAATATTTCTATAAGCTTAGTTCTCACTAAAAAGTATGGAACAAAATAAGTGTAAATGATTTCTTGGTTACAACACTCAATAATTACAGTTACGAATCTTAAAATATTCATATTAAGGGTAACTCTAAAGCAGCCAATAAAATTTAAATTAAAAATTTAGCGAAGAAGAAATATAGGTACAGCAAAAGCTATTCGTACAAATTTATATACTGCCGTATCTTGGGTAAAATTTGCTCCTGACGTATATGTGCCCTATTTTCGTTGAAATTTTATTGATTAAATATAAAAAAAAATATATTCGGGAAAATTTTCGGAATTAAAGTATTTATATTTTTTATAAACTCTGAAATCAAATTCGGGTGACACCTACCAGATAGGTGTTACCGGGACAAACGACCCCCCTCTCAAGAACTTAGACTTAGAAAAAAAGCTTTTTTTTTCTCTCAAGTTACAGCTTTCAAAAATTGAAAGCACACGATTTGATCAATATATATTTGTCAAACATTAAAAAGGGGCAAATTACAAGTAATCCTTTTCAATTTAGAAAAATAGGGGGAGGGGGAATTTTTGAGTCATCTCACTTTTAAAGTCGTAACTATTGGAAAATTTAATTTTTAAATTGAATTTCTTATGTTGTATGCATTTTGGGTTAATAATAAAATACAAAATGCGAAATTTTCATAAAAAGGAATTCTTTTTTCAATCTCTGTTTTGTGGTTTTACCCCTTCCCCTGAAGGGGGAGCAGGAATTGAGAAAATAAAATAAAAATAAAAAAGTCCGGAGTTGGAGTCGGAGTCAGCCTCTTCAAAATCCAGGAGTCGGAGTCGGCCATTTTCCTTCCGACTCCGCAGCCCTGGTTAATCCCATAAATAGGCAGAGCTGCATACACATGTTTCGAGTTTATAGGCGTGCGCACGGGCAGTGGCGGATACAGCCGGCGGGCAACCGGGCATTTGCCCGGTGGGCCGGTCATGCTTCGGGCCGATCAACTAACGGTAAAATATTTCGGGCCTGTCTACTAACAGTAAAATGTAAATTTTGTGCGCATGTGTTTAGAATAAAGCAAATTCACAAAACACAGCCTCAGCTCCTCTTTACGCAAGGGCTAAAGCTTGCGGGTGGAGGGAGGCAGGGCCGTCAACAAGAGGGGGAGGGGGAATTTCGGAAATGGGGTTGCCCAGGGCCTGATTATCACACAGTGGTCCCAGCCTAGGCCTGGGACCCTATGTTTCTAAGGCGCCCCAAATGTGTCAAAGAATTATGCATAGCATTGCAACGATATGAAAAATACATGTATTTTTTTTAAAAAATAAAAAGTTATGATTTATTAATTGAAAAAAACTTCTTAAAAGGGGAATTTTTAATCATTCTGCCAGTAACGAATTTCCTTGGTCATGATTTTGAGGGGGCTCAAAGGGGATTCATAAATGCACATAAGTGATTCATACATAGTTGTGTGATTAGACAAAGAGGCCTCCAAAAGTGCATTCGTGCATTAAAAATGTAAATCAAACACTGCATAATCTTCAGGGAGCCTCCAAATTAATGTGGGCCTCACTTTTAGTTAGTCGAGCCCAGGGGCTGCCAATATATTTTTAGTGGTATAATAAAAAATAAATGAATAAATAAAAAAAAAAAAATCAGGAAAACCTTAGCGGTCGTAAAAAGTTAAAATACTTTTGGTTTCTTTGACACTTTTATTTATAAATGACAATTCACAATTGCTCTAAAATGCAACTTACAACGAGGGCCGACGTGAGGTCATGTCAACTTAGTTGGAGAATAGGGGCCTAGCTCGGAATTGAATTCGTGCAGAGGGAAAATATCCTAATGGTGAAAGGTGTAGAAGGAGGTCAGTGAAAAGAATTTACTTATGTCATTTGTTCCCCTTTTGCTCTCGGCGACCCTGTTTATAACAATTGGAATAAAAGTGACAAAATATTTTTTTTCCTTACGTTTTTTCCGTATTTTGTATATTTCCGTAATTACTTTAAAAAAATGCAATTTTAAAATACCATTGAGGAGCATAAAAGACTCTACAAACATTATCAAATCAAAAGTCAAACGCCGCCGAAAAGCGAGTTTTAAACATTTTTTGACTAAACAAAGTATTCTGTTCGCTGTACAAACTCACGGTTTCGGGCCCCTCAGTTTAAAAAGAAAATAAGTTGATAAAAACCAATGTCGAAAGAATTCCGGTGGTCCCCAGAATCTCCCCGCCCCCCCCCCCCTCCCACCCTCCTAATATCATGGAAGATCGTGTAAAATTTAAATTTTTGAGCTTCAATTTAGAGAATAGCAGAATCCACTCCCGCCATAACATGGAATTCCAGTTTCGAAAACTTGCTGGAGAAAAGCACTCGAGCCCCTCCCATTTTTTAAACATTTCCAAAGATGATCTAAAACTGTGTTTTTAAATTAACAGTATCAAAAATTTTCTGGGAAAGTGCCCCGTCCCCTCCTTTCTCTCGGCATCATCAATGAAGAACGTTTTAAATCTCGTTTTTAGTGCTTCAAATTAAAAAAATTTCCGGGGTTAGCCTCCTGAATATTCCTTTTCCTAACATCACTGAAGGTCATCAAAAGTTTCGTTTTTGGAACTTAACTTTCGAGTAACTGCCGGTGCCCTAGTCTTTACCAAAAAAGGCTTTTAAGACTTCAATTTGAAAATTTTCTGGTGGATGGCTTCGGAATCTATCTTGACTTAAAATCACCAAACATCTTCTAAAACTGCGTTTTTAGAGCTAATATTTTTTTTAAAAATTTCAGAGGAGAGCCCCCGGAACCGCTCTTTATAGCATATACTCGAAGATAATTTAAAATTTTGTTTTTGAATTTCCACTTCCGAAAAATTGCAGCAGGAGAAACCCTGAACCTACGCTCCCCTAACATCACCAAATATTGACTAAAATTGAGTTTTTAAGACTATAATTTCGAAAATTTTCCGGGGCAGCGGCCCCCTGGATCCCTTGTTTCAGACTCAATGATAATATTTCCATTAACTTTATATTGCTAATACTTTAATGACTCCCAGAAGCCAGAAAGCTAAGTCTACTCTCTCTCTCTCTCTCTCTCTTTGTATTGATACATGTGTTTGAAAAAAAAAATTAAGGGGTTGTCAAACTGGTACCCGACCCCTCCCACCAGGTTTTTGACCTCGTATCGAATCTGAGGTTCGTCAGGGTATGGCAGTATAAAAAGGGAATGTTTATAATAGGGCCCAGTAATGTATGTTTGTGTCAAGGGACCCATCACGTTCTAAGACGGCCCTAGTTACATCGCTAGATCAGTTTCATAAAACAGGGCAATTAAGTTACTTGTTATGACTGCAGAAAAGGACATACTAGCCAACCAGTGTTATCATTACGGAAATATTCAAACAAGTTCCGGGCATTATAAAAATACTTAAATGGACAATTACAATCACAATTTTCCCCAAAAATAAGGTTTAGCTTATATTGTATCAATTTGTTCACCATTAAAGCACAGAAGTGTTCTTATCTGTTAAATTTCGTTTAAATAAAACATATTTAGTTGTTAAGAATCATTTCCTCATATTTAAGTGATATCCCAATCGTTAGGTAAAATTTAATATCTATAAGAGCTATGGGGCCGCTACATCTCCTAATGCCAGGGCCGATTTTTTCAACCAATCCGCCACTGCGCACGGGGGTCACCAAGGGTACCGTGGTACCCCCATTAGCTCGTAGAAACAAAAGTTAATACAAAAATGGCTAAAATTTTAGATTTTTGGTTTCATTACCTTCTTACCTCCTACGCTTTTAAAATGATTTTTTCTCAAAATAATTAAAAATTTTCCTTAAGCAAGCAAGTATAAGAGCCTTTCCCATTGTAATTTCAACCTCCCTGTACAGTGGTACCCCCATTTTTGAAGTCCTGCGCACGCCTGTGTTCAAGTTTACAAAGAACCTCTCATTGAATGCACCAAAACAATTACATCTGTGAAATTTATTGAAAGCCTATTGGTACGTATTTTACTTTTATATTTAAAGGTGCGTTGGATAACGTAATACAGTTGATTAAGATCATTCTTGATAAAGTAGCCAAAACTAAGTTCAAAAGGAAATTGGAAACCCAAAATTGCTGTGTCAATTTAAAGTTGGCTAAGAAGGAAGAACTAGTATCACTTCATCCTCAGTAATAACTCCAAAATCATCTGCAACAAGTCAATAAAAATCGACACAATTTCTTTTAGTTCTTGCGAATTCAGCAGTATTTTTTTTAATTTGTAACATCAACTTTCAACAGTAATTTATGGTTTTCTTTATGTAAGTTTCACAAAGACAAAATCACCAGTTTTAGTACTTCTGTAGCTGAACTACCAATTCATACTGGATCGTCATAGTTGTTGTGTATTTCACTAATATAAATATTTCATCAGAGTTGCTATTGATTATAAATTCCTCACTATTAGGATTGGACCCACTTCCTATATAGTAAAAATGTACGGGGTAAGTGAAACCCCTCTTCTTAAACACTTATTAACAATAAAAATTCTTGCTGCAATATGCACTTTAAGTTAAACTATACACAAAAGTTTAATTATTATAAAAAAAAATAAATAAAAACTAACCTGGAAACACCTCTTTGAAAAATTCTTGCTGCAATATGCACTTTAAGATAAACTATACACAAAAGTTTAATTATTATAAAAAAATAATAAAAACTAACCTAGAAACACTTTTTTGAAAAATGTTGCTTAAACTCGCAAAAAAAAAAAAAAAAAATCAGCTTTTTTTTTGGACAAAGTTCTATGACCTAGAAAAAAATTCCGAGAAACCCAAAATATATGCAAGACCAATCACTAATGAAATATCATATGATCAGTGTAAAAAAGTATAAAAGCTATATCCATATTTCAGTTTTAAAGGGGTGACCCACTTTCCCCAAACAACCCCAAAAGTTATTTTTAAAAAAGTTTCTTGAATATTTTAATTGCATTGCATTGCTTGAATATTTATCATTTCAAGGGCATTTTAAAGGAATTTCGAGGTTCTCAAAAACTTACCAGTGGGAATCATAAATATATTGTGTTTTTTTACCCATCCCCCTTCTGCTTTTCTTTGTTTCAAAGTCCTTTTTATATATCAATACAAAAAATACTTTCCTGCAGTTGAGGCTAACCTAACCTGGCAGTGTCTAATGCTGTGATTAGGATCTGCGTAGAATTTATATTGCTGCCAAGTTAGGTTTGCCCTAACTATAGTGATGTATTAATGAACAGTTATTAAGTCATAGAAACTTTGGTTGAATATATTGAATGATATTTTTACATTAGAACTGAATAAAAATAAAAATCAATAATTTTCGATTTTGAAGATTCCCCAGTAAATTTTTCTGGCTGCGCTACTGACCCACGAGACCGAGTGGATGCCCCCCCCCCCTCCTTGAAAAAAAAAAGAAAAAGTAATCATTATTCATTCTCTGTAGTGTAACATACTTGATCACATAATAAATTTATGTAGAAAGTTTATGAAGTACATTTTGCAAGTTTTTCTCATAGCGTAAGAACATTAATCACATTGCTTACCTAGGTTTCTTTTTTTGAGTAAATTTTAATGCATTACGATTGTTTTTGAGAAAATTTGTCAGGCTTTTTTTGAAATAAAAAAAAGTAATAATTTCTACCAGTAACGACTTTTATATTTCTGAGAAGAGAAAATAATTTTTAGAACAAAATACTTGAATTAAATACCGTTTTTTATAAAGTGGTGGGGGGGGGGGAGCATTTCTTATTTAATAAAATGAAAATCAATTGCTATTCTGTCATACCGCTCATTGGTTTCTCGACTGAAAGTAGATCCTGCTTAATAAGTCCCCCCCCCTTCTTCTGCCGAGCGTACCAAACATTTTAATTTCTCATTTTTATCCCGTAAAACTGCGATTCCATGTACGGGCTCGACTCTAACATAAAAATCAGTTCCGTGTGAAGTATGCCAAAGCGGATTAATTCGCCAAGCAGGCAACTGCGAGTGCGGTGTCTTATCGGAGATCCTCCTTACAAACCTACAGGCGGTCTTTTCACTCAGTGTTTTTCCTCCGCGCGTAATGACGTCACTGACAAGTTAACTTGCAAGCTAGTATAGTGATTTCAAATTCTATGTTGATCTTGATACAACTGGTAACTTTTACAGGTTACAACACCATTGCATTCCAGATGATACCAGTGGCGGATCTAGCCAATTGTTTTGGGAGGGGCCATCCGAAATTTTTGAACAAACTCCCCAGGGCCGAATTTAGCTCCCCTAGGCAAATTTGAAATCTGCCACCCCCCCCCCACCTCCCTAAAAGAAGCAAAATATCCTTAACTCAAAAAAACCTAAAAAAGTGTTCCCTAGATTCAAACTGTCAAACTTATGAAGAAATGATGGCGTTTCACATTCTCAGCGCCCCGATGAAAAGATCACAGTGATCTCCGAAAAATTTTTTTATTCGGCAAATTTTGCTGGCGATTCGGCAAATACCATGATTGAAAAACATTTGACTTTCATAAGATGTGTGAAAGTAATCTTTATTAAATTACAAGAAAAAATTGCTTCTGTGGAAAATAAAAGAATGCTAATATTTTACTTTCAAGAATAACAATCTAATTCAAAAAATGTGTTTTATAATAGCAAATTTGCCGCTCCTGAAAAGTTTGCCGCCTTAGGCAGCTGCCTTCTCTGCCTATTGGGAAATTGGGCCCTGATAACTCCCCAGAAATTTTATTAAAATGAAGTTTTAAAAACTCAATTTTCGGGGTATCGAGACATTAGGTGAGGGGGGTGGATTTAGAAATCTGACTCGAAAATGTTTCAAAATTTAAATTTCCGAGTAGTTTTTGAAAATTAGGAAATTAAAACGCATTTTGTCTATTTTTGATGATGTACGGAGAAAGGTCAGGTTTCGGGAGCTGGCCCCAAAATACTTTTTGAAAATAAAGCTTAGAAACCAAAATATTCTGTTATTATGCATTGAGAAGTTAGAAGAGGAGGGGTGTTCTTCTAGCTCTTCAACTGTCCAGCCTAAAAATGTACCTTCAGGTAATGTTTGTTTACATTAAAGGAAGTGTGAAGGTGCTTAGAATCCTTCCTTCCTGGAAATATTTTCCCTTTGAGGCTCTAAAAATTTGATTTTTAACTATATTTATGCATATTTTAGAAAGGGATGGAAGATTCGTGAGCTCCTCCAAAAAAGCTCATTTTTCAAATAAAGCTATCATCACGATATAAACGAGGGAGGGAGGGGGTCCTATCAAAATTCGTTTGTAATTGAAGTCCCCCCCCCCAAAAAAAAATTATTTAAGTTGCTTTTTAGCAAGTTAAGTTATAAGGACTAGATAAGCTAGTTTCTGTTGACATTTTTTCCAAATAAGACTTAAAATGCAATTTTTTGCTACATATCAAGGCATTTGTGAAAGGGCGTGGGAAACGGGGGTTCTCCTCCTAGTTTCGAAATGAAAGCCATAAAAACGAAAATTTAGGCTCTCTTTGGTCTTGTGAACAATAGGTATACTCTGAGAACCGCAGCATTTAGAGATCGTCCAAGCAGTGGCGGCTCGTGCCTTAATTTAGTGGGTGGGCCCGCAGTTATGTTTATGAGTCATTCTTCAAAAAGTGTAACTTTTCTGTCACACGGCTTTTACAGTAAAAACTTTAGGGAACAATTCATTTAACGATGATTTTTAATGTCATCAAAAATATATCTATTTAAACCTGATAACAATTTTTTAATTTTTTTTTTTAGAAAATTTTTGGTTCACAACCTTCGTAGCGTGTCATACACCTTGTGTGACTGTTTTTGTTGCTTAATAACTTGTTTAATTAAAAGCAGTGATGTTCCCATCAATTTTCCTGAGGGTATACTCCCAGTAATCTACTAAGCACAATTTGTGTAACGTGAACATATACATAGTATGTCATAATATGAAAATTTATGATTTTTATTTTTTTTATTTATGAGTAAAATAATTGGAACTTAGCTGGGCCATTGTTTATGGTTATTTCTAGAAGGTAACACTTTCTTGTAAGAATGAAAAAAAAAAAAGAAAACAAAAGGTTTCGAAATTGAAAAATATTTGCGTTCAAAAGTTACGTTTTCTGGAGAATGACCCTTATATGTTTACACAGATAAAATGATGAAAACAATGGTTGGTAAACTAATGCTGAGGAACATAAAATGATACTTAAATCAGTTAATACAAACTTCAGATAGCCCTACAAAATTATACCACTTGATTTAATACTCCCAAACCTGTTTTTGTGCGGTGGATAAGAACCTCATAAAAACAAATTGTTCGTTTTAAAGATAACTTCGTTCATTTTAAAAAACATTTTATCTGTTTCATAAATAATTTCGTCAATTGAGTCCCAATCTGATTGAAAATTTCATATATCGCGGGAAAAAAAAAATCACACAAAAAATTGTACAAAAAGAAAGACCGCACAAAAACAGGTTTGTGTGTACATAGATTATACAGGGTGTTCCGTTTTAACCAACAAGGCCTTCTTTTTTGCAACTGTTTGTCCAAGATGCATACTTCTAATTGCAAAAAAAGTTCAAAATCAGGTGCAAGGTTAAGGAATTGAAAGTTTGAAGCAAAAATAAGAATGAGTCAAATGATACAAAATTCAATTTTTTTATACGGGCCCTAGGTTCTCCAACTTATATTCAGGGAAGTCATCACCATTAAAATGTAATTCCAACACAAAAAGTTTGACATTAGTACGACCAATGTTCACCCAGATATGAAACGCAGCGTTTCGTGACTTACACCACTTCACACTCACTGTCAATAACACCTTTTGAGGGAAAATATAGCAGTTTAAAAAGGCTTAAAATTTTTGTGTGCAAAACTGGTTTTTCAATTGATTAATGTTTTGTAGTGTTTTCGCGTATCACAGCATAAAATTTGCATTTGTTTTTGAATAGCATTAAAAAACATAAGTACTTTGTTTTTTAATTTTGACAACCTATCATTCTTCTGAAAGGACGATAAGTTCCTATGTCATTTCTATCTGGTCCCTTAAAACTTTAAACTCGAATATCTCCTTGAGTTTTGGTCGCATAAATGTCAAATTGTTTCTGTTAGTAATATATTTCAATTGAGATTATTTTCCTAAATAGAAGTTAGGAGACCTAGGGTCAGTATAAAAAGTTATTTTTAGTTTTTGACTCTTTTTTTTTTCGCTTTAAACTTTTAGTATCTTAACTCTGCATCTGATTTTGAACATTTCTGCAATTGGAAGTATGCACCTTGAACAAACAGTTGCGAAAATGAAGGTCTTATTGGTTAAAACGGAACACCGTGCATATTTTAAATGAAACACTCGGCTTCCCTTAAGCGATCGAATTGATAATAATATTAACAGCAGTAATAATAATAATATGTTGAAATAAAAGTATTAATCTCATCAACTGTGCCATTCCCCTCCCTCCAAGAGGGATGGCACACCGTGAAACATTAAGGAACCAGACTCTCAAAAAGAGAAAGACCCCTTACCACTAAAAGCACCCCCGTGAAAAATGGTTTTGCTTGGTGAATTAAATTATTTTCAGGACAGGCATAAAAAGGTATTCAACAATATTTTTTAAAAAAATACTTTAATTACAGTATACGCATCTTGACATAACAATTCAAGCAACCTTAAAATTAAAACATGGATAACTGACAAATAGCGTCTAAAAGGTCCGTCGGAACAACAACAAAAATAAGTAAATGAAATAAAAGAAATAAACATAATATTTCTATTGCTGCATTTTTTACTAATCGACTTTCAAATTTAACTTATGTTTTATCATCATTATTAAATAATAATTTTGAGTAAGAGTGGTTGAAAAATTAATTACGTTCACACATATACCCTTAACAAAATATTTAATCGACTAGTTATAGGCACATTAGCTTGAAAGGATCTTAAATATTTTAATTAATGTCAAAACTATACCTATCCTATATGATAGGAAAAAAAAGCTAAGGTACGTACCAATAGAACTGCGATCTGATGAAAAAGAGTAATGTAATTTCTACATTGTCTCTCGACCTTTTTTGACATGCGGGCCTGCAAAAGCTTTTCAAAAAAATTCACGCGGACTTGTGCTGTTTTCTTGTTAACTTGTAAAAAAAAATGTTCGCGAAACATTAAAAACTAATGAAAAAAAAAAAAAAAATACGAACGGCTGAAGTTTTTTCCCCCTTCCTTTTTTACAAAGTAATAATAATAATAAATGAATAAGTAAATATATAAATAAAACTGTATTAAATAACTGCTACACAAGTATTTAAATGTTAAGACAAGAAGTAACTACTGTCAAAAAAATGGACACAATTTTTAAAAAAGCTACTGAGAAATCATAGAAAATTATGAAAATTAATCTTAAAACTGACGTAAAAGATCAAGTGTTGGATAGTATTATCATTAGGTATTATGGAGTTTCCTTTCTTTTCCTTTTTTTTAATTTTTTGCGAGGACGACCAAAAAAATCAAGGATCAGCCTTTTTTTTTTTTTTTGCCGGTGCGTCAGACCACCGGGCTGCTCTACTATTCGAAAAGAAAGTCCTTGCACAGAAATTTTGAGAATAAGCATCTCTAACTCCAAAAACAAACAAATAACTAAAAAAATATGCATGCGTTGTAAAACAAATGTACGGAATCTCATGAAACCGGCAATCTCCATGCCTTACATATATATATATATATATATATATATATATATATATATATATAGTAATAGCTGTTGAAGAGGAAAAAATTAATACAAAAAAAAAAAAAAAGAAAAATACAGAAGCGGAACGGTATGATAAAAGGTTTTCCCTGACGCAGGGGCAGCCGATTCTCTGCCCTTTTATTGTGCATTCATGAGGAGAAGACACTTCGGCACGCCTTCCCGAAAGCAGAGCTAATTTTAGCGCGGGGGTGATCGTTACCGCTTGCAATTGAGACAACCCTAACTTTGGCGGGCATTTAAATTTGCGAAAATGTCTTTGTGTTCTTTCCTTTCGTTTCTAGGTTCGCGTAAATGTCGTCTACGGGGAATCTTTACCTTTTAAACTGAAAATTTCAGAACTATAAATATTGTATTTACAAAAAAAATAAGGTGTTTTGTTTTCAAAATGAAACATTTCTATTAAGGATAGGCTTTCTGAATTTTGAACGATATCCTTTTAAACACTTACGTCCTATATTCTAAATTGCAAGTGCGCTGATAAAAAAAAAAGGGGGGGGGGGACAGAAAAATTTCATTGCGTTCTTTTTGAAGACTTAGTATATCTCTCTCCATCTCCCTCTCTCTTTTCTTGAGGGGTGGGGGAGATGACTCAGAAGCTCTCAGGGGCTGGGTCTTTGATGCTTCTATATGGATTGTACATAATTTCAGATCATATAGAGTTCATATACAATCAGTAGATCTACAGTAGCAGTTATTTTTAAAAAATGCTGAAAACATTATTCGAACAAAAATTGCCTCCCCCCCCCCCAAAAAAAAAAAAAAAAAACTGGTTGAACCAAAGGCGGGGACTGGCCAGTTGTTCCAGAAAGGATTTACACGTGAGAAATAAAAGTAAATGAGAAAAAAAAACAATCTGAAATATATTAATGTAATTGACTATTAAAATCAAGATTATTTCTCCATTTTTTGCATGAATGTTAATGTTTAGAAATATGTAATAATTTTCGGTGCTTTACAAAAAGTGACTTTGGTTGGAATACTCTTTTAAAATTATAGGTTCATCGGTATTGCCGTCTTAAGAGATGACGAGTACCCCCCAGGGCGAGTAATTGCCAGCACGGGGGGGGGGCTAATTAACTTCGTTTCTATGGGGGGGGCAGAAACGAAGTTAGTTATAACACTTCAGTACAGCAGTAGCTTAACGTCCCCACGGATTGTCCATAAAGGATGTTACACTTCACCTTACCCTCTCCTTTAGTCACATCTCACGCAATGTTCAATGAACATATTGCTATAACGAACGCTTTTATTTGAACCAAAATGTGTGAAGTCACATTTCATGTAATCCCCTCCTTCCCCCTTGAGACTAACTATCAGAAGTTCATGAACACTCCCTCCCTACCCCTTTCAAGCGTAACATCATTTGTGAATGGCTCCTTAGATTTGCTCTAAGTCACCAAAATCGCACTAACAATTGTTTTAAAGGAAAAGGCCGGCTCCCCCCTCCCCCCGGATAGAGCTAGTCACAATATTTTTAAGATCATGTATGTTTTTAACAAAGAATCATATTGCACCCCGGCAAGGAAAGTGACATAATTCAAAATTTGGAAAACCGCACCCGCTACTGATTTAAATTCTAAATTTTAATAATCTCTTTCTCGACACAAAAATCGCAAAGTTAGCTCACCTAAATGGTGCGGAGGGGGGGGGGGGGAGCAATGTGCGATACGGTGAGCAACTGAATAGGTCGACTATCGCGACGTTTCTTGCTAAAAATTACGCCTTTTACATTCAGAGTCAAGGACAGAGTGATTGATTTCACACTTTTTCCCTTTTATAAATTCGCAAACCTCCGCTCCCCCCCCCCTTCCAAACACCATGAAAAATCGTCTCATTTCAGTTATTTTGGGAGGGGGGAGGTTGGACTTTTTTTTCTACAGAATTCCAGAGGAGTGTACCAAACCACATCCCTTACCTTAACGCCATCAAAAATGTCTCATAATAGTTTCACTTTTTTTTTTTGGGGGGGGGGGGACTTCAATTTTCGAAGCTTTCCTGAAAAGAGCCCTTGAACCCTATAAACCTATTTAATATCATTAAAATCGTCTAAAATTGATTTTTTCGAACTGTGAAATACTTCCTGTATAAAGTTCGGATCCTTGTCTCTAAAGTGTTAAGATATGTGAAACAATTTCATTTTCCAGACAGCAAGAGCTTCGTAAAACTATTGAAGATAGGCTAAAACGATTTTCAACTTCAGTATCAAAAATATGCCGTGGAAGAGTTCTGCATCTCGACTCAAGGAAGGGGCGATCGCCCCCATCGCCCCTCCCTTATATCAGGGGCGGCAAATAGGGGGGTCAAGAGGGGGCGGTCGCACCCCCAAATTTTTTGAGCAGAATGATAAGAAAATGGGTGAATTCAATTTATGTAAGTCGGAAATCAATGTTCATTAAAAAAATCTCGCTGGTTCTCAGTAACTATTTGATGAAACTGGACACATTCCCAGACTAGAAAAAGTGTTTTTCGTTATTTGGATGATGACTTGGAAATTCACGAAGTATTTTTCGGTCTTTTCACGACTAAATATTTCATACTTGTGTGCCCAGTGTAACGATGGTATGTCCAATATGAGAGGCTCGTGCAAAGTGGTGTGGCTGCATGGTTTTCTCAAGAAAATTCATTGATATTCTACATTCACTTCTACGCTCATTTTTCAAGTTTATATTTATTTGACGAGTGTTCATCGCTTTCTTTTGCTAGAAACACGTTTCAGCTGCTAAATGCATTATCTGCTTTCATAGAAACTTCTTAAAAATGCATGTGCTTATTGAATTAAAAAAAACCATATCAACAAATACCTTTTATGGGGCTCTATAGTCATGCAATCTCGGAGTGACACAAGATGGTCTTCAAGAGTTAAAACCATAAAAATCTTTCTCTATAACTTCAAAGCAGTGATTTCACGACTGTGAGAATCATTGCAAAACGATTCTTTCAATGGTGAAAAAGCTCATGCGTTTCAGTATGTATGACTTCGTTTGAATTTTTATTCAATTTGTTTGTATTGAGGAAAGTGTTTTAAAAATGCTTTACTCCATCAAAACATCTTCAATCGGCTACCCTTAATTTTCGGACTATTCAAGCCACAGTTCAATCTACAATTGATCTGTGCATTCATACTACCATAGTTCAATCTGCAATAGAAATTGAAAATAGATTTTACATAGATGTATATTTCAATCAATCGTGAAACTTTTTCAAAAAAATTCTTCCTCCGAGCCAATTTTAAAAAGGCGCTGAAAAATAAAATAAATAAATAAATAAAAAATTCCACATGACGATGTGAAGTCAAACACTGATTTTTTAATATTTTGTATGAAGTAATAGATTCTTTTTCGAATAAAATTAACACAAGATTTGATGATAATTATTTTTCTGCACGGTTGGCGCTATATTATCTGGAATGGATTTTCTGAAAACGAAAAATAAAATGTTTCAATTATGAGTAAAGTTTTTAACACTAGGCAAGAAAAATTACAAGCAATATACCGTCAGACCGGTTATCACATCCAGAGACTGCAGTTCCGTCCTAGTTATGGACTCTTCAGCCTGGAATAGTGAATAACAGAGCTGGTGGCAGATGACATCTCATTGAAGCTGAGAGCGCCGACGAGACTAGATTATTCAATGATGAAAAATTAAGCCCCTCACAATTTTTGAAGTTGCCGGTGTGATTTTGAAGAGCAAGATATAAAAAGTGTTTTCATACATAACTTTGTTACTTCAATCTTCAATTATTTTTTAACTATTCCAATCAGCTCAGCTGGTAGAGAAAGATTTTTGTTAGGTTAGAGAAAGATTTTCGAAGCACAATGAGCAAAAAGAAAAAGAAAAAACCTTTTCTCTTTAGCTGTACTAACAAAACAGCATGACAATGGGCACTGATAGTAACACTTCCCTGTTCTTCCGAATTCCAAAAATCGTGCATTAAAACTTTTCCAAAAGGTATAAAAACTTCAGTATCGAAATGTTTTATATGAAAACTTATTAGAAAATGAATCAAAATTTTAATTGCTTCTAAGCACTAATTTTTGTTTATATTAAACCGATTTTATGACCACTTCCTGTCAGCTAGGCTTGCCAGACTTCTGAAATGTTCAACCGGGACACCAGGATGTATCCCCCCCCCCCCCACAAACGTCGCTAGTGTTCAAAAGGTACCCACCTGTGGCTGATTTTTGGTGTTTTAAAGGGCAGTTTATTCTTAATGTTATGAATAAATGGTTACTAATTATAAACTTAAAACAGGGGTTATAAAAAATGACATAAGTGGATAATATTTGAATATTTCACTTTCTAAGATGTAAATATTTAATGTAAATATTTTTTTAAAACTGAAATAAGATGTAAATATTTACATTTTATTTCAATTTAAAAACACTTTGAATGAGGAACAAAAAAAATGAACAATATTTAGATATACTTTTCATTTTATAGGGCTTTTTTAGTCTTTTCTGGTTTCAATCTTGTAAAAATCCTCACAAGCTAATCCGGTATCAATTTTCAAGTGACTGTTACAAATGATAAAGTAATTATCCTAAATATTCCTTCACAGTTAATTATTTTTAAAAATAAATTATAAAAATAAAATTTTTTAAAATTTGTCTTTTTTACGGGACGTGAAGTAAACCGGTCAGGACGCCGGAATTTTGTCTGAAAACCGGGACGTCTGACAAGCCTACTGTTAGCTAATGTGTGTTTGTTACCGCACTGTGGTAATACATATTTAAGAAACTCGACCCCCCAAATGAAATGCTGAAATGCCGCCCCTGCCTTATATCCGTCCTTGTTCAGAGCTGTATTAGAATACGGGCAACAAATTTTTGTTTTTTTTTTATGATCCCCACACGTAACGCTGTTCCGTAAAAGTACTGGAATAACTGAATTACTTTTAGAGTAATCGCAAAACTTTAAAAAAAAAAAGCATATACATTTTTTCGTATTTACAAAAATAAATAGGTCAAAACAGTAACATAAAACGTTGTTTCAGGCACTTATTCAATTATTCTGTAGATAACCATATTTTCATGTGAAAAGCTTTAACTTTTGTTTTGTTCCTTTTTTCATTTCTGAAGAATAAAAGTTATATTGAAAAAAAAAAAAAAACGTACTAAAGTATTGAAATGTGGCACACAGAGTGCAACTTACCTGCTCAACTTACCTTCCAAAATTATTCGCACGCTTTAAATGTGTGTATTTAAAAATGAAGTGCCTAGAAATTGAAATAGTAGTTAAATACTTTTTTATACTGTCTCTATATTACATCAACCCAACATTTGTTACAAAATATTGACTGTTTGAAATGGGCCAAAAACGAGGTGACATAGAAATATTTTCAGAAAATTTCGAAATTAAAGTTGTCGTCTCTAGTTTTCTTTTTTTTTTTAAAATTATTTTTTCAATGCAGTGGTTAAAAGATTGTTTGGTATTAATTTTTGCTTGTTTACTTCACAAATTCTACGTATTATTTTCAAAATGGGTCGAATTCGCAAAGTAACAACAAACGCAATTCGAAAATGTATTAATTCTTCATTATATGCGAAGTAAAACAGTTCGAAATATTGCAAAAGTAGTTCATTTATCCCATACTACTGTGTAATACTTAAAAAAACGCTTTAAAGAAGAAAATTGGATCGAAAATAAGGTGAGAAATGGTTGACCAACAAAGTTAACAAAATGCAATCAGAGATTTATAATTAGAAAATGCGTTAAAACCCACGTTTGAGTTTTGTGAAAGTTTCAGCATAATAGATTGAAACATTTTCGTTCCAATTTCACCTGTAGCTGTTCACCGTGTTTGCAGAAAATGTTTAGTTAGTGTGAAAAACAGAAAGTTTAGGATTTCCTTTGCAAAATCAATGATAAATTAACCCGAAACGTATAGAAATACACTGCAAATCTTAACAAATGTAGCACACCTTTTCTTCGAGAGAGAAGGTGGGAGGTGATTTCTTAGAAAATTATGGAACACTTGTCTTCTTCCATTGCGATAACGATGGCCAACAGGCAACCTTTCTTAGTGTTGGTCTGAAGCCTCATCCCCAAAAGACGCATATAGAATCTTCCAATACCACGTGTTGGGGGCGTGGCCAAGTCTCAACTGCTGAAAAACGGACTATACATGTTATTCTAGTGAGCGACGTTGCTCCGCGTTGCTAGACTCTTCTCTGCTGACCTCGACTCTTCCCTCCAAACCGCTATAGACAACTACGATTTCGTTTGGGCTCGGCGAATTTTGCCCACCCTTGAGTTGCAATGAATTCCTTTGGGTGTTATCACCCGCCGTTTTTTGCTTTCTGATTCAGTCATTGTGATTGGCTAAGGGCAGAGGCGTGACTCTTAGTTTCGGGGGCAGCTTCACGCGAGCCCGCAGCTCCCAAAACTGTGCACAGCGCTAAAATTAATGGGATTTAAAAACTTTCTGGTTATGTTTAGAGATATGCGGAGAGGGGGGTGGGCTAGATGTTTGAAATCTGTTGTGCGCCTTACTTTTTACTTTTTTTTAACTGAAACACAAAACGATATTTTTGTTAATAATGTATTTTATCAATTACAATTTTTTGGGTGGGCCGGGCCCACCCTGCCTATAGCGACGAGCCGCCCCTGCGTCCAAGTATCTGTAGTTAGAATCAAGAAATGATGTAAAAGATGGAGAAAAATTATGGAAATAAAAGTTTTGTTTTGAGGATAGGGATATAATTTATCTCCCAATTAAGGCCTATACTTCTTTTTTAGCAAAATACATGTGTTAAAATTGTTCTCATATTTTTTCTTTTTTTCTTTCCTTAAAAAAATCCTACAATCACAAGGCTTTGGGAGGGGCCATGGCCCCCATGGCCCCTTTCTAGATCCGCCCCTGGATGATACCAGTCATCCCATTTAATATTGCTTAAAGGTTGTAATAATTGTTGGTTGTTAGAAGTAGTTTCTTCAAAGAATTTACTTTATCAACTACTACAGATGAAGAATGGATTTTAAACAGATCAAATAGGAATGAATGATGTGTCGAGCTTGCTTTTTCAAGTTTTTCTATCTTACATCTTTTCTCCCTCAAACTAATCTGGTTAAACCATTATTTTCATAAAAATATTAAATTAAGCTTAGGTTTAATTGGGATAAAGAATTTTCTTTGGGAGAGTTTTTCTGGGCATTTAAAAACATATTCACAAATCTTCATTGCATTTACTGCTGAACAACTTTCTCGCGACTACAGTTTTGCCACGAGGTGAGTTGAACAAATTTTGCTTTGCTTTGGCTTGTGCCATTCCTTGTATACTTGTTGAGGCTCTTTTTAAGAAGTCTGAATTTAGCCATTTTTTTCCTCTTGAAAGTTTTCCAGTCTTTATTTTTCAGCTCACCTTGAATTGCTCGGTTCAACTTCTTTAGATTTTCAATTTTTAGTCTTCCTATAACTCCTTCCTCCGGAAACAATGTTTCTGTTAATATAATAACGATCTTTTCGGCACCTTTTCCGACATTCTGCTGTCACCAATGTCTTAGCTTAAAAACTCTTTTTTAATTGGTAGAAAAAGCCCTTTACAAATACAGAAGACAAAAATGCTCATGTGACACATTTTAGAAATATGAGGGCCAAAAAGTCAACTCTTGCAATAATTTTACCACACATTATAAAACAATACACTAAATAAAATTATGTCATTTTATTTAGTGTATTGTTTTATTATTACACTTTGGGAAACACTATTTGAATTATGCTATTTAATTAATGTCAGTAGTATTATTAATCAAAAAAAGGCGTGTGTGTAAATGTTAACTTCCCATTAGCTCCTAAAATAGCATTAGGCTACATCAGTGTTTCCCAAAGTGTGTTCGGTGGAACCCTTGGGTTCCACCAAAGTATAAGACGAGTTCCGCCGTGAGTTAGCAGTTACATAAATGTATTTTCCACTAGTTTCAAGAAAAATTAAATAATCAGCATCAAGGATATACTATAATGTCGCTCCAGATTGAAGTAGTGTTTCGCAGTGCCATGCTAGCATAATCAAATTATACTACCGGGGAGGAAAAAATTATACTTGAGGAAAATTTTTGATGAATCTTCAGAAATAGTTTATTTTTTCAAATCTCTTTTTCCCTAGTCAAGCCTATATAGCAAGATTTATGAAGGTATGAGTAGGCAGCACAAATGGTTACTTTTCCATACGCAATATGCTGGCTATTTAAAACAAAAATATTTAGAAGGTTGTATGAACTTCCAGATGAAATGATGTTTTTTTCAACTGGAGCAGAACGCATAAATGTTTTCAAGGTTTTACATGAGGAACGACAGATGATAAATAGACTTGGTCGATATTTTTGAGGAACTGAATGAAGTGGCTATTTTCACTCAAAGGAAAACAGTAACTACATTTGTTGTGAGAGGTAAAGTAACAACGTTGAAAAGAAAGTTGATTTTCTGTGTTCCCTGCCTAAAAAAAAACAACGTAGAATGTCTTGCTCTCTTAAAGGGAATTTCTGACAGAAAAATCCCATGTCTTGCTCTCTTAAAGGGAATTTCTGACAGAAAAATCCCTATGAAGAAAATGCAGTGCAACTATTTTGTGATATAAAAAGTCCTTACTGTTCATTTGAGAAACCTATGACACTGTCCATTAGGGTGGAACGAAAAAAACAAAGTTTTTATTTTCGAATTGTAATAGTGCAGAAAAGTTGC